>NC_051162.1:38098108-38302534 GCF_013339745.2 Dermacentor silvarum
GCTTTTTTAGGGCAAGTTTGATGGCATATATTTCCAAACTGGTGTCATTATGGAATTCATTCCAAGTGGATATGCCTTGCAAACTCACCGGCTACAATTCGTAAATTGCAATATTTAATTCAAAAGATAATTAGTGGATTTTTGTTAATTAGCTGAATATGTGCTACGATTTGTCGTGAAAGTAATGTCCGCATCTCTGACAAATACAGCTAAGGACTAGAATTATGATATCTGCAACAGGTTATTTTAAGAATTGTGTAAAACTTAAAAATGATCACCCTGTATTAGGGACCCTGTTTGGAACTTCACAAATCTAGTCATAAACAAAAAGACCAAGGATCAAAATCCCGGCCATGGCGGCCACATTTCAATGGGAGCGAATACAAGAACACCTGTGTACTTATATTTAAACGTACATTAAAGAATCCCAGGTGGCCCAACTTAAATCCTGAGTCCGCTTCCAACGACGGGCGTGTCTGAGAATCATATGATGGTTTGGCTCATAAAACACTAATAAATTTTTAATTTTTAGTAACCTGCTAAAAAATGCAACGCAATCACTAAACCAAATGTTTAGCTCGATTGCGTGATGAGTCCCAATTTCTTAATTTAGTACTTAGGTATTTATCATCGTATGTTTTGTGCTAGTTCATGCAAAATACCACCTCTGGTCGGCCTCATTCTACAGTCCACTGTTAATTTTGGGTGGCTTAGTCATGCAAGTTCAACATATATATAGGCTGCAATATTGTGGAATGTCTGCCCAAAGTAACAGTTCAAAACAAATGGTTCTGTATTTATGGTTCAATATGGGACGAAATAAGATTTCTTAATTATCTTTTCTTGCGTTCACTAATTTTATTGTGTTAGGACGTGTACAATAGTATTGACTGGCATGTTTACGATGTAGTTTTTTTTAATCCAGACAGCTTTTTAATGGTACAAGAATGCGTTTGAGTTGGCAGAAAGAACATATTTTATTATATTTGTTACATTTGGTGTATAATAATGTTGTTCTCTTTAGTGTGTGTGTGTGTGTCGTGTATTTTTCCTCTCAGCGAGTAGCATCTGCTCTCAGAAGGCCTGCTGACCTCGGAGCACTGCCGATTACTAGCATTTTCGCGAGGACGACTGCATGACAGCACAAGGTTTGCCAAGAGGGGCTCTGCGATCAGTGAAAGGAAAAGGAAGTCGAAGTGCAGCGACGGGTTCTTCTCCATTGGACCACGTGTGCGCGTGACTTCGTCAATGCCCAGGCCGTCGATTGTGTCACGTGTGGCGAGCACGCGGCGAAATGTTTCGTGGGCGGGACGCCGCCGCGCTTACGCAGTGGCCGACGGAATTCGGCAGGCTAAAGTGTCGGACGCCGGCGATAGATACAAGCGTCGGTAGTGCGGGCCAAACGCACGCTCGGGCGGCAGCTCCTCGGACGGCCCCGTTCCCTTGAGCCTTGGTGTCCGGCGTCCGACATTTTGGCCTGTGGTGATCCGTTGGGTGCTGTGTAAGCGCGTGACCCATCGCCACCAAGCATTTCGCTTCGTGGTCGCCCCACGTAAACTAAAACGCCTTTAATTGCATCCATAAATTCTCTAATTAATACCAAAAAACGCCCTAAATGCCGCCTTAATTTCATCGCAAATGCTCCCATTTGGAAATGATAAAACTCCCATTGAGGCCTGCAACACCTCCCAGTCAAATGGGGGTAAAGTGGGCATATTACGGTACTCCCGTAGTATGCCGAAGGAATGCCCACCTAAATGGGAGTTTATCGTAACGCCCATTCTATGGGAGCAAAAACATGTACAAATGGGAATGCGCTAGAGGACAAGTGAAAAACGCCCATCTGGGTGTTTTTCTGTTTAGTGTGTGCCTGATGGCACACGTGACGTGGTCACTGAGAAGCGCTCGTGCCAGTGCTCGCGCGTTCGTCGTAGTGTTCTTCCACAGCTGCACTATAAAAACTAGGGAGAGTATCGCTGGAGTGAAGGCGCCGATTTACTCTTCAAGGCATTGTTTTAATGTTGCAAAATGTAGGATGGAGTGAAATGCGTTGTTCACTCTATCCGCAGCGAGTGGGTGAAATGTTATTTATACTGCCCCTTCTGAGAGAGAGAGTAGAATGCCCGTTCCACTCTTGCGGCAACAGAGAGCAAAACGTAGCATATACTGCTGCTTAAACTGCACAAGGCTGGTCCGGAACGTGGCTATGTATCGCTCACGCGCGCAGAGAGCGCATCGTTTTTTCTTGTAAGAGAACAGGCATCCAGAGTGAAAACTGGTGCGGAGATCAGCGCAATACTTTTTGTTTCGGAGTTGCCCCACCGAGCGCCCGCACAACATCGCGGAAAAGCACAGCACCGGAGAAATACGATCCGTTCAGCGGGCAGGCGGCAGGCGCCAACGCCATCGACGAAAAATCTTGCGTCAGCCATCTTTCGCCGCCGTGAAAACAGGACAGTCGTTTATCGTTCGTTGGAATGAAGTATAAATCCTTCACGGTAAGTGATTTCTAAGTCAAGTGCCACATTCTGCGTATATGACATGCTATCGCCAGGCAGTGATCGCGAAGGTTAACCGCCGCGATTGCCAACTGACTATAGGTATGCATGCTGAGCCATTCAATGCCAATCGAAAAAGCCAGTTTTCGCGATGACTGCACGCGATTTTATCACTTGCCGCTATCCGTAAGCGCTTTGAAAATCGCAAACGCTGAGTGAACCATGTTCTGTTCAATAAGTGAGGTGCGGGGTCGCATAATATGGTTTGTTCACCAGCCCGTGATTCCGCGCCTATGCGGAGCTTGCTTAGCGTGCGTTTTATGTGTTTGTATTTATTCAGTTTAGCAGTCTACTGTGTGCGGAGCGCTGTTTATCGAAGGAGTTACATAACAAAACGCGTCAACTTGCAGGCGGCGGACTTTTGTTATATTAAGGCGAGCACTAGATAGTGTGTTTCGCTCATAGGTAACCTGCAGCCACTGAAGTTACGTGCACCGCAGGTATACCGCTGCACGCTGCGTGAGGTCAGTTTATCTTGAACTGTCTGAAAACGCATTGGGAATTAATGTCTTGGATTGAATTAGACTGACCTCTTTCGCTCATGTGTTAAGTGGTGGGAATCTATGTCTGATTTTGCGTCTCGTGGTCCGGTTTTCGAGAACGGTGCGAATGTGAATGGGCGCTAGCTTATGTGTATGAACTTGGTGACTGGTCAAGCGGTGAGTTATGCACCTGAATCAAATATAACAGCTACTGTTGTAGGATTACAATGGCCGGGTCATTCTGCGTTGTTGCTATTGGCTCGGTCTCCACTTTTACTGTTTTTGATATGCGTGTGCATTTGCTGGTATGTTTACACTTAAGAATTATGTCGTATGAGCAGCTAAACCAACCTTGCTCCGGGAGTTCCAAGCGTAAGCTGTGCATTTTGCACTTGCAGGGCAGATTGAAATATATTTACCGCCTTAATAGTGCTACGCGCGAGTTGTATTTGGTTGTTTGAACGAGGCGAGCAGGCGCCATCACTCGAGAAAAGAGGAGAAAGAAAGAACTCGGTGCGCGCTGTGAACCCGACCGCTCAGCGCTGCAACCGCTGTTGTGAATATAACCTGTAAATAATTCCTCGTCTAATTGACTCGCCCTTCCCGTAACATTGTGGTGGAGGTGGAACGTTCCCCGTCCTCGCCATGGAGCTCCGAAGCGGCCACACCGTCGTCTTCTCAGCCATGGATTCCGCTGGAACTACCCCATCGCCACCTACACCTGCTGCGCCAACCACAACGTACGTTACGGTTCCCAGTCTCCGTGATCCTGGGACATTCCGCGCCCAAAATGGCGTTGACGTCGACGACTGGCTAAGCATGTTTGAGCGTGTTAGCCAAAGCCACCACTGGACCCTACCATCACGCTTGCCAATGTGATCTTTTACCTGGACCGTGTGTATGGTTTCACACCCATGAGACCGAACTCTCCAGCTGGGACATTTTCAAAGAGAGGCTTCGCGACATATTGGACAACCCGTCAGGTCGCCAACAGGCTGCGCGAAAAGAGCTTGCCACCCGTGTCCAGTCGTCGACCGAATCATATGTCTCCTACATACGGGGAGCGCTCGCACTTTGCCGGAAAGTCGACGAGCACATGACCGATGTTGACAAGGTGTGCCATATCCTAAACGGAATCGCGGACGACGCCCTTCAATTTGCTCGTCTATAACGACGTTCGTCCTGTCGACGCCATCGTCAAAGAATGCCGCCGCTTCGAGGTAGCCAAAAGCCGCCGCGTCGTCCCACAATTTTCCCGGCTACCAAAACACACCTGCCACGTCCTCTTGCTCCACCCTTGCCGCCACACGACCATTACAAGAGAACGTCACGCGTATCGTTCGCCGAGAGACTGAACCGGCGAGTCCGGCCCCACTTTACCTACGACCCCTAGACGATTCTATTTCCGTTATTCAAGCAGTTTTGCGACAATAAATTGCAACCCTTGGCATCCCTACCGCCTGCTCTGTCTTCCGACCTGATTCGGCACCCATTCCCATGGCCACAACCTGCAATGACAAGTATTTCGCTGGCAGACCAGGCAATCCTGCTGAATGACAAACCCCAGAAGACATACCGATATGCTTTCGTTGCCACCGAGCTGGTCATGTATTCCTAAAGTCTCTTGATGTAGGAAAGTAGCGCCACTCTTTGTACTCTGCCGCCGGCGCGCAACCTCCCTACCTCCTCCTCGCCCCTCGCGAGTCCCCTCCGCGGCAGACGGTTTTGCACCCGTTTTCCTGCACGATGATTGGTCTCCCTGCCGTTGCCCTTGGAAACGAGCGGAGCTTGCGTTTTGCTTGTGTTTTGCTTTTTCGTTCGCGCCATTTTGCGCCTCAGCTCGGCTGGCTCGGCGTATAGAGAACGGCGCACGCTAACATTGCACGCTGTTTCGTGCACTGTCTGCTGGCGCTATGCCGTGCTGCTGCGCATATAACTGCAGCAAGAAGCGTGATGATGGCTATGCAGTTTTTACGATACCGCAAGGAAAGCGTGATGGCTTGCGCAAGAAGCAGTGGCTGCACAACATTGGCCGGAAGAATTTTGTTCCGACAAGGAACAGTGTTGTTTGCGAGGTAAGGCGCCTTTCTTATTGCTCGTATCAAAGCATCCCCTAATGCTGCATTTTTTCAATTCTACCGGCCTGCTCATTAGCGTTTTTGCTGCGACAATTTGTACGTTGCATAAAATGGGGTTCTCCTCAGAATGCTGAATATTCTGCTGGGACTCCATCACCTCGCACGTCATCAAATCTTATTCAATCGGAAATGCAGCGCTATAGATTCTGCTTTCCACTGTACAAATATACCCGAAGATACAGCTAGCTACATTTCACTGAAGACCAATTTGAGCCGCGCATACTACAAGAACTTGGGGAAAAAAAAAGCTGAAGCCCAATGCAGTTCCAACAATTTTTTCCCATCGACCTGCCGTGAAGCACAGAAAGCCCCCTCGACAGCGACATGAACCTCGAACTGACAGTAGTAAGTGATTGCTGCTGCTTGCTCGTTGTCCCACCTCTAATATTTTCAGCAATATTGATCTCGGTTGCTTAACGACGCAGCCAACGACACTATGATCCTTTATGCTGAGCCTGCCGCCACCGCATGCTTGCCCGCAATCTACAATACGTCGGAAATATGGCCCCCCGCTAATCAAATGACAATTATAACTATCCTGCTACATAATTTAACGGTATGTTGGTGTGAACTATCAAAATACCTTTTCCAGAGGCGTTTCTTTTGCCTAAAATATAGAATACCTCCTCCATAGGTATACCGAGTATTTCTTAAGCTTCATTGACACCGACGCCTAAAGAATAATATGTAAATACCTTTCCTCAGATTCTGTTATTGTGGGTGATGAGTGGCTGCCGGCACCGCTTCATCGCACTGAAATTGCGCAACCGTCCTATTCAATGCAGAAACCACAGCGCAAAAGCTACTTTGACATTTAGACAAACACATGGAGGGACGATGCTCTCACCAGTAATTCATTATAAGAAGGCATACTGAATATAATACCTGCGGTGCACATGCGCGCACATACAAGAAAAAACTGCGAAACATAGAGCGATCTGCCACAAGCAATACTAGATCATAAGCAAAAAGTAAAGCAGCGTATCATGTGGCAGAAAAAATACTGGAGTATGGAACTCGCCTCAAAGCTCCTTTTACATCTGTGTGTGTGTCATTCATACGGCTTTAAGATGAAACCAACCTCCTCATAAACGTTGCCTTCAGCATTCTCCATGCTGTTATCACCATTTTGCAAAATATTCTACGCCACTGGGGCGCGCAACTGGCCCAAAATAATGCGCCTCCATCGAATTCTGCGGCCCGTCCGCGGGAGCCCAGGCGCAATAGCGTGCCGTGCGCAGCGCGCGCAGCGCGCGCAGCCGGCGGGCGAGGAGAATTGAGGAGGAAAGCGCGCGCGCGGAGGAGAGTGTCGCTACTTTCAACATCAAGGGGTTTATGCATCCCGCCACTGCCGCACTCCCTGGATGCCACCATACTGGAGCTCATTCCCGGCTCCTCACCCCTACGCTGACGCTCGCCGTTATTCACCTCGCCGTCTGTACCCTATTTCTGATGCCCCTGACTGGCGCTCCTCCGTGCGATCGCCGTCGCCTCAACGCCGTCGCTCCCCGTCACCCCAACCTCACCGCTTTTCCTCGCCAACCCGCCGGACCGAAAACTAGGCCATGCAGCTTTTGGAGGTAGTGGTGCATCACGTTCGTCCTGTCCAGATAGCTCCGTCGAGGCTCCCCACGAACACAAACCTAATTGAAGTAAACGTAGATGGTGTTCCGTTGACGGCTTTGGTTGATACTGAAGCCCAAGTGTCCATAATGAGCGCTAACCTATGTCATCGCTTTAGAAAGTTTTAATGCCCGCCATCACTCGAGCCGTACGCGTCGCCAATGGCGGTACACTTGCCGTCAGTGGTATGTGCACTGCTCGCATAGGAATTGCTGGCCGCCAAGTCCCAGTCCTGTTCACCGTACTGAGCAGTTGCCCTAATGACCTGATCTTCGGGCTCTATTTTCGGACGACGCATTCCGCCCTCATCGAATTTTACGCCAGTACGCTGTGCCTCGAGTTTCCTATTCTTTCAGACGTTCGCCCCGAACAACCGAACACCCTCTGCACTACAGCGTTTGTTCGCTTACCTCCAAAAGCCTTAACCTTCCTCAAATTGGCCTCAACAGCAACTGCGCCTGATCGTGACTATGTCGTCGCACCCATTCTTCATGTCCTCCTGGCACGCGAACATCTCTGTGCCACACTCCGTCGTAACCCTTGGCGCTAATCGAACGTGCCTCCCCATTATCAATTTTGGCTTGACGAAGCAAGTGTTACCTGAAGGCGTAACGGTGGCCACGCACCGGTCGGTGACAGGTGACCACGTCACTGCTTTTGCAGCCGACGCGTCTCCAGATCCTCCAGATTACCCGCAGCATGTCATGAACCTCGACGGCACATTCGCATTCAGTTTCGCCCTAAGGGCGAAGCAATGAATGCGATAGCAACACAGCAATGTCATACGAAGTAAGGTGAGCGGCTTTGGTAGCAATATGAATTGTAGCAAACATGAGCTGATTAAGTAAGCAGGTGTGCTGCGGCGTAAGTAGACCGACATGAAGAGAGACTCGATGACCACGAGAAGGCGCGTGTGAAACGGTGGTGTTGATGAGAAGCGCTTCCCGTGGGCAGCGCGTGCGAAGGGACACACCTGTAGCGCTGCACTGCCGACCCGGGCAGCAGTGCATGTGTAACGTGCGTTGGAAAATGTGGCCCGACTATTACTAACTGATTGAACAAGCGTGGTGTGAGCGCGCACAAACAAACATGAATAGATCACACTGAATGACTGCAGACAACGACTGTCAAAACGCTGGCAGCAAGCGCATACGCCGCAGCAGCGGGCGAAGGTACGTGCGGTCTATCGCTTCAACGGAAACTGAGCGGCGAATGCACGGCGCATAAAGGTCAGAGCCGTGTGGAGATAAGCGACGGTGCGAGCGAGTGACGAGCGCGGTTGTTGGCAGAGTAGAAGTGCCCCCCCCCCCCCCCGCTCCCTCCGGCGCTGGCTTCCCGCTTCCCTGATTGCGCGTGGAGATTGAGTGCGTTGGCTCTCCGTGATAGCGCGCGTCCCCGCACGCTTCCGCTCGGGCAAACGGCGCGCGGCGAAGATTTGATCTATAGGGAACCTCACGGCGACGGCAGAAATCCGGTTGAAGTGTCCATATAATTGCTGTCGCAATAAAAAGGTGCGGCCTGCCGCGTGCATCGAAAACGGTGTGATCCGCCGCGGCGCCACAGGCCGGGGGCTGTTGTCTGGCATCGGCATAGCAAATGCGTCAGGAACGCGCTTGGAACGCCGTCGCGCGTGTAAGCCGATGCGTTCCATCCCCCTCAGCTAGCGCCGTTCGGCCCAGCCAAGCGGCCGACAATGCAACTACGGCCGTCACGCTCGCTCCCATAGCAGCGCGCCCGACGCAGGCAGGCCGCACCTGTTTTTTTATCTAGAGGCCGTGGTTGAGTCCTCGTCGAGTCCGTGGGCGTCGCCGGTCGTGCTCGTCAAAAAGAAAGATGGCACGTGGCGTTTCTGCGTTGATTATCGCCACCTAAACCGAATCACTAAAAGAAGGTTTACCCTTTACCACAAACCGACAACGCTCTTGATTGTCTTCATGGCGTCAAATACATTTAGTTCCTTCAATCTGGTTATTACTATCTGGAAATACTACACGCGTGTAGTATTTCGTTTTTTGAAATAAGCGCGCGGGTGCGATCACTCAAGAAAAGTGTGTGTGTGAGTGATTTTAAAAGGAAGAGAAGAGAAAAGTACAGCGCCGTAACTACCTCTCGGGGGAGGGCACCTCAACAGCGCTGTACAGGGAAGGGGTGAGGGACATATAGTGACAGGCTAGTGAGAAAGTGGGGGAGAGGGGAGAAGAGAGAAAAAAAAAACGAGCAGCAAGGCCAGGAGGTGAAGGCGGCTCGACTCACAGCCGAGAGCGCAGGTCGGCATCCTCCAAGTAAACAAGTAACGACGCGAAGGCGTGTCTGGCAATGGAGGGGTGTGTGGCTGGGAACAGGAGTTGCTGTGTGGTGTCCGCGGGCAACCCGAGGCGACGGTATGCCGCGACAAGTGCGTCGCGCTCCGATGCACGCGCGGGGCACTGGAGGAGGGCGTGCTCAACCGTCTCGATGTCGGCGCACTCTTCACAGGACGGCGAGCCCTCACCCGTCAGCCGGTGCAACCTTTCGGCCGTCCGGGCGCAGCCGATGCGGAGTCGCAGGATGAGAGCGCGGTCTCGCCGGCTCAGGCCTCTGCGGGGCAGCAACCTGGGGGGAATGCCGCCGGCGACGCGAGGGTCGGGGTGCTGCGTCCTCAGATAGCCGGCCACGGAGTGGCGGGCGACGTCAAACCGCGTCACGAACCGCGACAACGGGACCGACGAGGAATGGGCCTCCTTTGCGAGCCGGTCTGCTTCCTCGTTTCCCTGCAGGCCAATGTGAGAAGGCACCCACTGGAACACGAGGTCGCATCCCCGCTCGCAAACGCCGTCAAGCTTGCACCGGAGCCGGCGAGCGAGCGTGGGGCCGTGATCCTCTCCGGCCAGAATGGAGAGCGCCGCTCGTGAGTCCGTCAGGACGGCCGCTCGCTGAACAGGAAGCTGGAGCAGCAGCTCGGCAGCCAGGTCAATGGCGGCCAGCTCGGCATGCGTTGACGACACCGCACACAGGACACGGCACTGGAACTGCGCTGAGAGCTCGGGGGCAACGCACGCCGCCGAAGCCGCGCCGTCCCGGAGCACAGAGCCGTCAGTGTACACCAGCACGCGGCCGGCGAGCTGCTCCTCGATCACCGCGGCCGTCTCCTGTCGCAGGGCGCAGGCGGCGGTGTTGCGCTTTCCCCGGACCCCAGGCACGGTTATGCGAATGTCGAGACGGCGGCGGCGATGCGGAGGGGGCGGCAGCCACGCACACGACGGTCCCGCGCCGACAAGGCTGGCGAACTCGACGACGCGGCGCCCCATGCCGGAGTTGGGCAGGGACCGAAACCAATCAGCCTGTCAATCAGCTGCTGCCCGTGTGACGAACGATGCAGTCGCTCAACGTGGCCCAGCGCCCTACCCACGGCGCGCAGGGAGATAGGGGTCTCGCCAGCCTCGGCGAGTGTGGCGCCCACTGGTGACGTGTGTGGGAGGCACAGGAGTTGTCGAACAACGGCTCGGTGATCCGTGTCCAGTGCCTCCCACTTCGCTGGGCTGAGGTCAGCGAGCGGCAGGCCGTACAGTAATCTCGCCGAGGCCACCGAATTGTAGAGTCGCAGTGCCAAGGTGGGGGAGCAGCCCTGACCGCGGGCCAAGAGGGTGCGCGCGGCACTCGCCATCCGTTTGGTTCCCTTGCGCAGGGCAGCCACTGCCGGCTGCCACTTGAGCCGGTGGTCCACGATGAGGCCGAGATAGCGCACTTTCATCCGCCACGGGAGGCTCTCACCGCGAAGGGAGAAACACGGCGCCGATCGGTGGGCCCCGTAGCGTGGATGGACGAGCATCGCCTCGGTCTTTGCCGCCGACAGAGTGAGGCCGATGCCGCGCACGTACTCGTCGACTGCGTCGAGTGCCGACTGTACACACCCGCGCACAACACTGCCCCTGGCGGTGGGACCACTGGCGAACAGCGCGATGTCGTCCGCGTACACCGCGACACGGACCTCGTACTCCGGCAGCTGAGGGATGTAGTCGCCGATGCGCGCGAGCGCGAGATTGAAGAGGAAGGGGCTCAGTACACTGCCCTGCGGCACACCAGTCGAGACGGCGCGCGGCTGACTGAGCGCTCCCCCCACGCGCACACGCATCGTACGGCCACTGAGGAAGGCCCCCACATACGCGAGCAACCTCCCGGAGACCCCCATGGCACACAGAGCGTCGAGAATCGTGGCGTGCGGCAGCTGATCGAAGGCGCTCATGACGTCGAGGAGGACGAGGTAGCTAGCGTCACCGCGGTGCTTGGCCTCCTCGAGCGTCGTGACGACGTCAGCCAGGGAGTCGGCAGAGGCACGGAGACGGCGGAACCCGCTCTGCTCGGCAGCCAGGATGTCGAGAACCGCTGCGATCCACTCGAGGCGCCGAAGAGCCATGGCCTCGAGGACCTTGCCCGCGGCAGACGTCAGCGACACCGTCGATACGAGGCAGGGTCGTGCGGTGGCTTGCCGTTCTTGAGCAACGGCACTACCACCGCCTCGCTCCACTCCCTCGGGATGACGCCCGATCTCCAGACGGCGTTGTAAGCGTCCAGTAGGTGGTGGAGCTGGTCGCTGTCGAAATTCCGCAGCATCTGGTGAGTGACGCCGTCGGAGCCGGGTGCCGAGCGACGCCTCCGTGACGCCAGCACCGTGCGCAGCTCGCCGATGGTGAAATCAGCCGTGCACAGTGCGGAGATCTCTTCCAGGGTGCCATCCGCCGGGAAATAGCGCTGGGGGGCCGTGAGCTCGCGCCGGGGGTGGTGGTGCGGCTGGAGGATCCCCGTCGGTCTGGTTGAAGCCGCGGTTTGAGTGCAGAAGGTGGCCGCGAGCAGCTCGGCGAGCTGCGCGTTGGTGATGCCGCGTGCCACCGCGATGGAGAGTGCGGGGCAGCGCGGCACACGGGGCCGGAGGACCGCACCCAGGATGCGCCACGGGCGCGAGCGCGCGCGCGGGTCGTCAAGCGAGCAGCACAGGCTGGACCAGCTCGCACTGCGGCGCTGCCGTGCATGGCGACGGCAGACGGCGTCCAAGCGGTTGTAAACAGTCCAGTGCTCCCGCTTGTCGGTGCGCACGGCTTTGCGCTGTGCCCTTCGGTGCGCAGCTCGCAGGTTTAACTGCTTGATGTCCGGCACGGGTGTTCCAGCCGGCACCACACAGCGAGTCGTGGCCGCGCGCGCACACTCGGCGATGTGCCGAAAAAGGCCGCACTCCGAGACTGGCACTGCAGCACACAGTTCCCGGAAACGCGGCCAATTCACAACACTGTAGGACCTCGTCGGGAGGTCGGCGGTGGCGCGAGGCACGAGGAAGATGGGGAAGTGGTCCGACCTCCCCGTGTCGGGGTTGCGGCGCCAGGCGTAGTGGCACCGGTCCGACACCATGCGTGAGGTCGATTGCACTCCCCGCACAGCCACGGCGCACGAAGGTCACCGCTCCGGTGTTGGCGATGAGTAGGCCAGCACGGAGCACACTGTCCAACAAGCCGCCGCCACTGCAGTCGATGTGATTGGAGCCCCATGCCGTGTGGTGCGAGTTAAAATCCCCGCACACCACGAGGTCCCCCCCAACACGGTCAGACAGGCGGCACACGAACTCAGTGTCCCAGCGCCTACCAGACCGCACGTAGACACTGGCAACACATGTGTCGGTGGCGCCGACGCGCACGGTCACAGCCACGCACTCCACATTCGCGCAAGGCAGGTCGCACACGTTCACCTCGGCCTGGGCGAGGCCAGCGCGCACGTAAACAGAGGCACGCGATCGGCCGGCCGGGTGGGAGGGGTCAACACACGGGCTGGCCGTGCATGACGCCTGCTGGCAGCTAGTGGCACTGTGGTACGCCACAAAGCCCGGCAGGTTGAGCTCCCCCGCGCGCACGTACGTTTCTTGCAGAGCAAGAACGTCGCACCCGTCGATGAGAGCCCCACCCGCGAGCTCGGGATGACGGCAGCGCATCGAACGCACGTTCCACTGAACGATGCGCGGCCGTTGTTCCCTGGGCGTACTAGCCATGCTGAACCAGGGCGTCATGCATTGCCAATGCCGCCACACACATGTGACGCGCTGGCGAGTCGGCGGGGGCCAGCTCGAGGAGGGAACGAAGTGCCGAGGCAAGCGCCGTCAGCACGAGCACGCTTGTAACCGGCGCCGTCGCTCCAGGGGGCTGCACCGGGTTGTTGTCGGTGACGGGCGGTTCACCCACGCCGCCGCTGATGCTGCTGTCCGCTTGTGTGCCGCCGGTGAGGGCCGCAGAGTAGGAGAGCCCCGGCTGCCGGCGCGATGAAAGTGGCCTCGACTCCGTGGCCCGCTGGCCGGCGGGTCGTTGCTTGGAGGAATCAATCACTGCTGCGCCGCTGCTCCGCGCGAGCTCCAGCGCTTGTTTACGCGTGATGCGCGGCTTGGAGCTCGCGAGAGTGGCAGCGACCCTCCTCTCAAGCTGCCACTGGGGACAGCGCGGTTCCGTGGCGGCGTGCGGGCCCCCGCAGTGAAGACAGCGACGCCTGTCCACCGTGCAGGAGTTCGTTGGATGTCTGCCGGCGCACTGCAGGCAGCGAGGGTCGCGCGAACACGTCACCGTCGCGTGGCCGAAGAGGCCGCAACGGCCGCACTGAAGCGGGCGCGGCAGGCGTGGTCGCACGGCGCGCCGCCGTCGAAACAGCAGGACCTCCTCGGGGACGACGTCGCCGGCAAATCGCAGCGTCACGACGTCACCGCTCCTGGCGATGGCGACCACCGGCACCGAAGACTCGAGGCCCTCGAAGATGGTAGCCCCATCGAAGGTGGGGTCCACGTCAAACAGTGTGCCTGTGCACGTGTTCAATATGAGGGCTTTTGCCCTCACGCGCACATCACATATGACGCGGACCGCTAGCAGAGCCGTTAGGTCCTCGCCCGGGAGCGTGTCGACGGCCACGACGTTCCTCCGAAGGTTGGGGCGGACCCGATGCGCACCAGGAACTCCGGACAGGAACGCCGCAATCGCGTCACCCGATGCTGCCAGGAAGTGCGACCTCCGGGCCACTGGTCTGTAGAGTACTGTGTACTCGCGGGGCGGGAGGTCGTCATCAGTGACTTGCTGTTGGAGAGGGGCCACGAAAGGGACGAAACGTTGCCGCTTTTCCGTTCTCGGCCCTGTAGGGTGGTCGCCCTGTACCCCGCCACAGGCAGGAGGTTCGGAGGGCTTCGGGTGGTCCGCCAAATCATCGGCAGATGCGATGGGCTGCTCTCGATTGCGAAGGGTGCCCTTGTTCTTTCCCTTCTTTTTCTTCTTTTTCTCCTGGCTGGCCGCGCCGCTGAGAGGGGAGAGGCGAGGCTCAGGGAGAGAGGGGGCGCGTGGAGAGGAGGCCTCGTGCTCATGCGTATCACTGCTCTCCTGCGGGCCGCTGCCCCCGGGGCTGTCGTCTGCTACCAGAGCCGGAGAAGCGAGCGGCGGCTGAGGGGTGAGGGGGGCGGCTTTCGAGGGGGAGACCTCCTGCGCGAGGGAGGTCGGCGCGGGCGCGGCATGGCTGTGGGGAGGGAGATGAACTCTTTCTCTCTCCTCCTCGGGCGGCTCCGAGGGGGAAGATGCCTGGGCTGGCGGGCTGCTTTTTGCCTGCTCCGTCTCCGCGCTTGCCTGCCCGTCGACAGCAGCCGCGGGCTTCTCCGAATTGGTGGAGTCACTCTGCTCATGGCCGACGCTTGGTAACACGTGGGGGGCAGGGGGAGACGAAGGCGGGCGGGTGTCATGGCGTTGGGGGAGACCGGTGGAACGTGGTTCCCCTTCGGTGGTGGATGGCTGCTCCTTGTCGACAGCAGCATCATCAGACGATGTGGCGTCGCTCTCGCTCTCGGGGGACAGGGTGAAAGCCGCCGGTGAACTTGTCGCGGTGTCGTCCGCATGAATAGGCGAGTCGGTAGGAGACCTGAGGTATGAGGCTGTGTCCGAGTCGGTACAGTCAGTCGCTGAGGAAGCGCTCGCAGAGCTAGTGGGTGATGACGGCGACGAGGAAACGGCGTCGTCATCTTCGGCGGGGCTTTCGAGCTCGGCCTTTTTTGGCGCGCGTCTCGCTACCCTGCGAGCACCACGGGCTTTCCTGGCGGCGCCCTTGAAGGAGGTGGGCGAAAGCCGCTTCGGGGTCCCCTCGTGGTTGCCCTGGTGGGGGTTGAACATCCGCGCTGCCTCCTTCAGCAGGAGGTCCAGGGCGCGCGAGCGGGCATGAGGGGGGCCAGGCCGGAGCTCGGCCATCCCCTCAAGGAAGTCACCCATCTCCGGGTGAACTCAGGCGGGAGAATTAATGCACTTGCCCATGCCTGCTCCCCTGGGAGCCCTAAAAAGGGCTACGCTCGAGAGCGCGGTCGTGGGAGAAGGCGGACAAGTGCAGGTGAGCGGGCCGAAAAAACAACAAAAGCGGGAGCTGCAGGTGGGTCGACCTCTCCCTTCGGCTGTCAGTGGCGCTCCTCAAGAAATGAGGATAGGGTGCCTCGATGCCAGCGCCGCCGTTCAGGGTGGTGCCAACCTTTGACCGGCCCCGCGCCGCCGCTTTCTCGCTGCGACGCCATATTGTGTCACAGCGAGCCGTTGCGATTGCTTGGTGCCGGTGCTTAGTTCGAGACACAGTGCGCGCAGATGCTTCGCGGACGCTTCTACTTGCTAGACAGTGTTCAGCCGCATGACTGACAAGCTATCAAGTGCATCGTGTCGACATGACGGGCTGTTGTGTTCCCAAGTGCGCCGGATCGACGCGTAAAGGACTGCGTTGTTTTCGCTTCCCCCGGGACCCAGAGCGACGGAAGAGATGGGAAGCCCAAGTAAAGCACGATCACTGGAAGGCAACGGATAACTCCTGCATTTGCGAGGTAAGTGTCAAGAATGTTTAGACTACCGCACCGTGTTTTTCATTTAAATAAGAAAGTATTCTCTGATCCTCGCTCACGTACCTACGTTCGCTCACGAACTAAGTAAGCACTGCACCGATGCAGTCTGAGTAGCGTATGGTTTGCGAGCGCGCGTCGCATAGGCTTTTTTCATTTTGATGGGCGCAGTCTGTACCCTTATTTTAAGGACTGACGAAGATGCTTAGCCGCGAAATAGTCTTACATTAGCTACGAATCGTCACGTAAGCTACCTATTTTCCTTTTTCACGGGAAGCACACATCGTGTGTGTCTCTTGTTTCTTTTTTTTTTCTTTTTTCAATACTGGTTATTTGGGACTAAAGAACGCAGTGCTTTGTCTGGGGAGAGCGGCTGTTTTGTACGTGGTAAGCGTAACATTGTGATTTTCTCTGATTTCTCAGGAGATATTTTGCGGACCTCAGGGTGTTACGTTACATAGCTGATTTTTTAGACTTGTACATATTTGTAGCGTGGTGATCGTAAGCCGATGGTCATTCGTGCTCATTCCCGATCGTAGTGGGTACTGTGACGGTCTTTAAATGCCTGTGCAAGGTATGCCCAGGTGTAGTAGAGTTAAGGGGCATCATGGGACCAAAATGTTTCGGCGCTTTCTGGCATGGTGTCTGTTGTAGCCTGTGCATTTCTTCGAAACGTGTGAAGCGAGGTAATACAGCATTGCTTCTGCTAAAATTTATTTTTAAGCACTGTAATGGGTTCTCTGTATGTACAAGGCAACTTTTCATATCAATAATCACTTTTGTTGTTTTACCTGTACTTAGAAACACTTTGAAGAGGACCAGTACGAGGGAAATCGACAGGATGGGCGCCGTCTGTTAAAGTCAACAGCCCTACATCATCATGCACTATATTTTCGAAGTGAAAAACATTGCTAATATGTATTTGACTGTCTTAGTTTCATTTACGGTTTTTGTACGTGATATGTATGCAGTGTTGTTTATTTTTTCAATGTAGTTATCAGTGTTCTAATTGTTATTTATGAAATGTTCTGTACTCGCCATCGATGTGTTTGGCTGATGCGACGTATTCGATGGTAGCTGATGTATGTATTCTGTCTGGATATCTGGCTGGATATCTTGATTAATATTACCCGCGGTTGCGTTTTGTTGTTTGCATTCTTGTTTTCGATTTATATTGTGTGTAATAAGGTTGATGTACTCACTTGAACCCCCCCCCCCCATGTAATGAATAAATAAAAAAAAAACTCTCTCTATCCCGAATTGTGTGTCGAGCCTACCTTGCGAATTAATTTTTTTATCTCGTCTTTCAACATAACCTTCAGGCGCCACACAGTACATATAATTTTTCATGTACATATCTCTTTCATGATTGATTGTACTAGACATTATAAGTAAATGTATTTTGTGCATCGTTTGATTTATTGTGTGTACTACGCAAGATTGACACAGACAAGTTACGTTACATTTTTCTCTACAGCACTAACTAAACCTGATTTTCACATCGCAGTTATTTTTACATCAGCTTAATCCTGTCAGCACACAGTTTTGTGGGAAAAAAAAGCAAAAATTGCGCGTAGATATCGTCAAATAATTGCAACGAACGCGAAGAGCACGCGCAACGCAAGGGAAACTAACCGCCGTGCGCAAGGGGCTGGCTACGGTAAAGGAGGCGTGACGTGTAAACCAAAATACAACAGCGAAAAAGAAAAACTTCCACACACAGGGGGTCGCAAACCTTATATTCCAAGCATCGAAGCGCAAAAAAAATAGTGCGTATTTTAAACATACACACGGCATATTAAATGTGATTGAATTAGGCAACTTGGGGCATGTTCCCGGCGCCATACATTTACGTCTTCGACCTTCGACGAGTTAGCGGCTATTGGTTATAAAGATATGCAGATTTGACACCGATAAAAAATCCTCATCAAGGCAAAGCACTTGGAAGCGCGCCGCGAGTAACACTTTATGAACGCAAGCGTAGCTGAGTCTCAGCTCGTGTGACACAATATGGCGGCGCCAGCGGGGTTGTCTCCACCCTGGATGGCGGCGCTGGGCATCGAGGCACCCTAAAAGAGGAGAAAGAACGAACTCGGCGCGATCCGTGAACCCAACCGGTAAGTGCTGCAACGCGCTGTTGTAAATAGTATCTGTAAATAGTTGCTCGTCTAATTGACTCATCGTTCGCGTAACGATATTTTTAGTAGAGAAATAAAGTATCAAAGTAAAATTTTGCCTTGCATGTTGCCAGTAACCAATATAATAACCAATATAATAATATAGTAACCAATATAATAAATCAATAACGTTGGTCGAACTGGAGCTTTTACATGCCTTCAAGTATGTAACATGCTAGATTTCAAACTGCAACAAGAGTCCAGTCTGTCAAAAGTGAACCCCACTGCATACCTAATAAATGAAAATAAGTTCATGCCTTTTAGAAAGCTTAGGTGCAGGCCGCAGTTAAATGATTCTTGTTAGTCTTGAAATGTGGGTGAGCTCTCCATAACAAGCTTTGCTACCCCTTCTTTAATCACACCTAGTAATATCCATTGAACTAGGCGTCCATACTTTCATGGCCATAGGTCGGCAGTGCGGAAGAATACTCACTCACACTCACTCACCATAATTTTTAGGGGCGAAGTTCGTTAGGGCGTGCGCCTGTCCTTCCTCCGATGTAGTATGTAGCCACCTGTAGCTTTGTGAAGTGTTCACTAGATGGCGTAAGTGTCGATCTTTCTATATATAAGTGTATATAATGTCACTAGATGGCGCTAGTTATTCGTATAGTTGATGAGAAAACCTACAATGCAGTGTGACGGGTTACCGCTAGGGGGTGTGATAATAAAAGGTGCTTGCTCTTGGCGCGCTTTCTCTTTCGCTCGGAGTCGCCGGATGGAAGACAAGGCTGCGGAGCGGAGAGCACGGAAGGCGGCGGCGGCGCGCGCTCGCAGGCAGAATCCCGCGGTGAGAGCCCGCGACGCCGCGGCTTCACGACAGGCAGCGCGGCGGCGGCGCGAAGACCCCGTAGTGCGAGAACGAGAGGCAGAAGCGGCACGGCTGCGGCGCGAGGACTCAGGCGTTCGCGAACGCGAAGCAGCGGCGCTATGGCGGCGGCGCGAAGACCCCGTAGTGCGAGAACGAGAGGCAGAAGCCGCGCGGCTGCGGCGCGAAGCGGATCTTCAAAATTTAAGGAACAGGGAATCGGCGCGAAAGCGCGCGTATCGACAGGCGGACCCCGAGGCTGTGAGAGCGCGTGAAGTGGCCACAAAACGCATCAGGCGAGCTCGGTCCCAAGGTGCCGACGCGCGTTTCAAGCGGGACTTCCTCGACGTTACCTTCGGCCACAGCTGCGATGTATGCGACAGATTGTGGTTTTCCAATAATCTCGTCACGGTGTCCGGAATCAAGAACGACCAGGCTCGGGGTAATGCCATCATATACTAGGCGAATTACTCGGAGTATTCACGGTTTACCGATGATTCCTCCGGAGCTTCGCCCTATCACCATCATTCACCTCGTGGATATGCTGTGATTTTTCCAGACCCCGCACTCACTCACGTTCACACTCACCTCCACTCACACTGACAGCACTCACTCGCACTCACCTCCCCTGACACTCACAGACACTCACTCGCACTCATCTCCACTCACATTCACAGGCACTTACTCGCACTCGCACTCACTTCCACTCACACTCGCACTCACATCCACTCAGACTCACTGGCACTCACTCACACTCGCACTCACCTCCACATACACTCACAGACACTCACTCGCATTCGCACTCATCTCCACTCACACTCACTGGTACTCACTCGCACTCACTTCCACTCATACTCACTCGCAGTCGCACTCACATCCACTCACACTCACTGGCACTCACTCACACTCACATTCACAGACACTCACTCGCATTCGCACTCATCTCCACTCACACTCACTGGCACTCACTCGCACTCGCACTCACCTGCACTCACACTCACTGGCACTCACCTGCACTCACACTCACTGGCACTCACTCGCACTCACCTACGCTCACATTCACTGGCACTCACTCGCACTCACATACACTCACACTCACAGACACTCACTCGCATTCGCACTCACCTCCACTCCCACTCACAGACACTCACTCGCATTCGCACTCATCTCCACTCACTCACTGGCACTCACTCGCACTCACCTGCACGCACACTCACTGGTGCTCACTCGCACTCGCACTCACCTCCACTCACACTCACTCACTCACACTCGCACTCACCTCCACTCACACTCACTGGGACACACTCGCACTCACTTCCACTCACATTCGCTGCCATTCACTCGCACTCACGTCCACTCACACTCACTGGCACTCACTGGCACTCACCCCTTTTAAGTCAATGCGAGTGTGAGTGAGTGCACTCATGAGTCACTGTGCCGAACTATGTCGCTCACAATTAGTGTATTTTCATAACGAAGCTTCCAATTTAGCACTTGTTGCATTGGGAGTGCGCCATGGCAGTGTTTTGGACCCAGTTTTATTTTAGGGGCGAAGCTCCTTAGGGTGTGGGTCTGTCCCTCCTCTGTAGTATGTAGTAGTAGTCGTAGTCGTCGTCGTAGTAGGTAGCCACGTCTACTTTTATGAAAAAAAATTCCGAAAGTTGCGTCTACGCGTCGCGCGGAATCGAACCAGGGACCACTCGCTTCCGAACGCGCGGCGCTAACCACTACGCCACGAAGCGCACATGGACACACGCACCACGATGACAATAAATACCCAACATTAACGAAAGACTGCGCGTTTCTAACGCGTTTGTACTAGCGCGTTACGGCCCGTGTAAGAAGCTGGTGTAAGACATTGTGGCCTCTCCGCCTTACCCCCGTATTCATAAACGCTCCTCGACTTGAACTTGACTTGCCACCGCCTTGGGCAGCGCGTTCGAAACGCGTTGAAGGCGGTGGCAAGTCAAGTTCAAGTCAAGTTCAAGTCAAGGAGCGTTTATGAATACGGGGGTTATACTCTCTCAGCAGTCATGTGAGGGCGTGGGCAAACGCGGTGCACGTTCCGGCATGTGTAAACGGCTGCGTAAGACGCTGTGGCCTCTCCCCCTTACTAGAGAGTACTGCACGTTTCTAACGCGTTTGTGCTAGCGTCCCCTTAAGCGGGAGATGGTGCAATTATAATGAAGGGCGCTGTTATAACATAGGAATGACGTCACATATGGCGCCTGTCATTGGTGGAAGTCAATCGTTCGATTTAGTGCGGCGAGACTGGGCGAATTACACGGAAAATTCACGGTTTACCGATGATTCCCTCCGGAGCTTCGCCCAATCATCATCATTCACCCCGTGAATATGCGGTGTTTTTTTCAATATACATAAAAGATTTGCCTTCCCGATTACATGGTAACATCCATCTATTCGCTGACTATTGTAATTCATACCGTGAAATTGATCACAGTGATAATTACCATATACAAAATTCTGCCTTTTCTTGGTGTCAGGAGTGGCAGATGACTCTAAAGCCCAAAAATCTGTAACGCTAACAGTAAGAAAGAAAGAGATATCTGAGTTTACTTACATTATTAATGACACACCTCTCACTTGTGCATTCCAGCGTAAATATTTAGGTGTCACTTTAACATGCGCTCTCCGATGGGAAAGCCATGTTAACAAAATAAGCGCAAGTGGAAATCAATGTACATGCTGAGCGCTAAAGTGACTCTTCATTCTGAGAAGACGCCTTCGTCTTGCGCCCCCAGATAAAATTTGCTGGCCTACAAAATGCTTGTTTCGAACAGTGCTGGAGCACACCAATATTGTTTGGTTTCCGTACACAAATAAATTCATTGCAAGAATGGAAGGGGTGCAGAGGAAGGCAATAAGGTTCTGTTTTATAAGTACAAGTTAACGGATTCATTGACTGAATTATTAAAGAGAGCTGGTTTTTTAACACTGCAAAGTAGAGAAAAACTAGCACACTAAAGTTTTCGTTTCAATTTATTCATGGTGACATAAACATTCACATCAGCCCCAACCTCTCTCTTTCCATCTCTCTGTCACTGACATCAGACGTATGCATGCTTGCCGCCCATGCTCGCTAAGCTCCCCTTCGGTCGGATTGAGCCAAGAGAGCGGGAAATAGTGGGAGAGATTGACTGTCCGCATACTTAGTCAACCACTTAACGCCGAAACAAACACAAAAGGGAGAACAAAGTGGTATCTATCATTGCATCTTCGCTTTTTCTACATGTATGCGAGCGTACGTTTCTGTAACTCTGTGCTAACTTGACTAGTCCCTGTTCCGCTCTGCCTGTTTATATAAGGAGCCTGTACGTGTACGTTTAAGAGGGAAGCAGGAAGAAAATGAGGGGCCATTCCACCCTCTGAAGGCGGATGACCAGCGAAGGTGTAGCAAATCACACGGTATTAAGCGTCTTCACACATTAGAAGTGATGGCAAAATTTCCCGGTCATGATTGAGATATGTCTGCCATCAGCACTCCACCCCATACATATTCCCTGGCGTATTAAAGAAAATGTCGCAGTTTCGCCCCACAGGCGAAGCTTCGATTGCGATAGCAAATTAGTAGAGAGCTATACGAAGCAAGGATAGTAGTTTAATGGGCCGTATAAACTTGTAAACATTCACCTACTAACTAAATAAACAAACACGGTGTCACGGCGCACAGGTAAACATGAACGCATCTCGTTCGATGACCGCGGAAACTCACTGTCAGAACGCTGGAGTAAGGAGGCGCAGCTATAGCCGCGAGCGAATTGACCTTCGTGCCGCCTCTCGCTTCAAAGCGAACTAAACGTCCAAAACATAGCGCATACGAAGTTACCGGCTGTAGTTGAACATAGTTGACGTCGCAAATCGCTGTGAAGAGGAGGCCCGCGCGGGCACGTACTTTTTCCATGTCGCAGATCGCTTTCGAGATACGACACCCACGCGGCCGCCGCTGGAGCAAGACGACCCTCCCTCCCCTCCCCCCCGTGCCTGGCGCGCGACAGAAGCAGCGCGCTTCCACCCCGCATTTTCCCTCGCGCGCGCAAGATTGAGCAGCAGGTGTCGGCTGACCCTCACAAGCTTGCACTCGCATATGCAGCGTACCGCCGGCACGCGGCGACGATTTTACCGTGTTTGTACTTTATACGGAACCTCACAACGACGTCCACGACCACGGCAGAAGTTCGCTTGGAGTGTCCATATAATTGCTATCGCAATATAACATATCCGCTCATTTCTTTATACATTGTCTCACGCATGCCTGAACCTTGGATTATTACAACCTTAGTAAGCGGTTTCTATCTTGGCGTGCACAATCTTTTAGCGCAATAATGCATCACCGCGAGTGAGCTTGTGCGCCTCCATTTTTCCGCAAGCAAGGTGAACCGATATCACCTCTGCTTATCGTTCAAGCACTCACCACGTAAACACTCACTTCCACTCACAAGCCCTCACTCACGTTCACACTCACCTGCACTCATACTCACGTTCACACTCACAGCACTCAGTCACGTTCACACTCATCTCCACTCACACTCACAGGCGCTAACCACGTTCACACTCACTTCCACTCACACTCATTGGCTCTCACCTCCACTCACACTCACTGGCCCTCACCTCCACTCACACTCACTGGCACTCACTCACACTCACCTGCACTGACACTCACTGGCACTCATATCCACTCACACTCACCGGCACTTACTCGCAATCACACTCACTGGCACTGACTCTCACTCGCACTCACTTCCACTCACTGGCACTCACTCACACTCACCTCCACTCACACTCACTGGCATTCACTCGCACTCACCTGCACTGACACTCACTGGCAATCACCTCCACTCACACTCACCGGCAATCACTCGCACTCACACTCACTGGCACTCATATCCACTCACACTCACCGGCACTTACTCGCAATCACACTCACTGGAACTGACTCTCACTCACACTCACTTCCACTCACATTCACTGATATTCACGCGCACTCGCACTCACTTCCACTCGCACTCACTGGCACTCACTTGCACTCGTACTCACCTCCACTCACACTCACAGGCACTCACTCGCACTCACCTGCACTCACGCCTTTGAAATGAGTGCGAGTGAGTGTGAGTGAGTGCACTCATGAGTGAGTGCGCTATGTTCATAGGTCGCTATGTTCATGGCTACTGCAAATATGATCCTCAAATTATGGCTTGAGCAGTGGCATAACCAGAGGGGGGGGGGGGGCATACTGGACACGTGCCTAGAATGTGTCACAAGCGGTGCTTGTGACCCATCTGAGTTGATCATACAGCGTGGCGCTGTTTGCGTTTTGGTAGGTTAGGCAACAACTGCGTGCTCCACTGTTCACAATTAAATGACTGCAGATATGAGTGCTTCACATTGTAATCAGCTTCAAGTGCAGTATAAGCAGAGCATACTGAATTTGGTCTCATAAGTTTCAAGGGTTTCTTTAAAGGTGGTTTAACTCCTTATCATGTCATCTTCCCTCATTCTTCTAACACCACATTTGCGTTATTGTTGATCACTTGTGTACGCCGAGTGTAGTCTTTATACTTTTCTTAACTCCACTCGGTATGTTCGTTTTACTTTGGCGGCTGATTTCTTTTGTTTTAAATAAGCCAAAGAGGCAGAATTCTCTGCAGGAATTATATTTGTGGATAATATCAGAAATGAGATGCCCACCATACCACCACTGCCCCTAATTCATCCAAAAACAAGCTCTCTCCCCTACAGGAGGAGATTCGTTTACGAAGTGTGCTCACAATGACCCATATTCTATTCCTTAGTACAAGTTCTGTAACATTGGTGGTGGACTGAGGCCTAACGGCCGGTTTTCTTTTTCTTTCTTTAAGTCTAAAGATTGAAATTGGTTTGGCAGTGACTATTTCAGTCATTTAGATGTTTCACATGCATTTCAGTATAGATATTAAGTGCTAAGGCTTCTTTTTAGGGTGACGACCTTTTTCCTTGACTATCTTTATGTGCTTTTACACTATTTGTTGGTGTTAATTTCTGCCCACAATATTTTTCAGGCACCCGTTTCATATAACTCAAGAAGGCACCTGCAAAGACGAAATGGTGTCAAGGAGCCACCACTCCACATGCTGCAGAGCAGCGCACTCCAAAGCATCAAAATACGTTGCAATGCAATTTTGGACGAGACAACTAAAATGTGGGTACACTGGAAATACCCTGTAACTAAGTGACGCGAAAACTTAAAAAAAGAGTATGTCACACCAAGATGAATATTCTGACATGCTCTTTGCAGTCACCTTGACTTAGTAATTTTTGTAACATCTCTGATGGTCAAGTCAAGATAAAGTATGCTCTCTGGAGACACACATAAAAGCAAGTGTCATTGAAAAGTTGGAAATATGTTTTGAAAAAGCGCTGATTAGTTTTACGAAAAGTGACTACCTTTTGTCCGGCCTCTTAACAGATATATCCACGGGAGAAAAAAGAGTGGTACAATGAGATTGCAGATTCGCTTAGTGAAATTGTACCTACTATGAGCAGGGTGCCTCTGTTGGCTAAAAAGCACAAGCTCATGCTTGGTTTGATGTTGACATAACTTAACACCCATGCAACTATAAGGGATCAAATACAAACTACTATCTTTCTGAATTTTAAATGATGACATGAAGCAGGCTCATTTTCATGTCTTCCCTTTTATCTATGTTTTACACCAAATTTCAGACGCATGGCTTCCCTCCTAGGGTTCAACAAAGGGGCAGCATTAGGGCAGAACACTTTAGGGTTAAGGCATTATTGTTTACATACGTGCTCACGGGACCAGTTCAGTGATACCGCTTGCACCTCCGGAAGCGGGAACAAGGCCTTTGACGGTTGCACACACCGTGTTGCGCACCCGGTGTGACTAAATCTATTTACCACTCAAGGAAGCAGGGATGTGTTCAATGCAAAGAACTGTGAGAGCATCAGCTTGGAACACTTGTTGGGCAATTGGGGAATGTGAACATATAATCGACGAAAATAAAAAGCCTTTAGATTGATGGCTTCAGCAGGGAAACGTTTTATAAGGCAAAATAAAATTTTAGCATTTTGGTACATGGTAAATTTCTGGACTTAGATAAAGCGCAAATTGAGTTCAGAAAGAATGCAAGGGGCTGTCAACATCAGCATGGCTGTCAACATCAGTCATAGACGCGTGACCTGTTAAGCTTACATTTCCATTATCCAACCAAAAACACTTGTTGAGCATTTTAAAAATCTTTAATGACCACTAGAAGAACTGATTATGCAATTACGGAGTATAACTCTACACCCACTAAACACTTCCTGTGTTCCCATGAAGCTGCGCGAGGCTTACAACTTCTCTTCTTAGTATCCCATGAAAAAGGAGTAAGCGATCTGAAGGAATACATTGGAATGCATGCGTTATGCTCTTATTTAAAAAAATGAAGAGGTGTCTAATACACAAGTTGAAAGTCGGTGCTGTGTGTGACACAGTCCCCATTGTGATCTTAGTTATAGTTGATGTTGCCCAGAGGTAAACGTTATTAACATTTGTAAAATCTCAGTGGCTATGGAATGAAGCTCCAATTTCTCTGTACCTCAATAATTGAATTTCCTAGGGTGACAAAATAAAATTTGTTAATATCCGCAGAAAGGGCAGCATGGTTTCGAATGGGATGCTTGGTGCCATTTCCATCACCAAAACTCATTGTGATTGTCATACATGATTGTCATGCAAGAGTAATGTCATAAACCAACACCAGAAACATGCAAATCGATCAGCCCAGTGCTGCGGACATTTAGACGATGAAGTGACCATGCTACCAAACAAGCTGCATTGAGCATTTGAGACAATACATAGAGAATGTGAGAAAGGCTTTTTTTGTTCCGTGGTAAATGTTAGCAGAGAATCAGGTTTCTTGCGTGTCAAAGAAAGTAAATTGCACATTGTACAACCTAAGAACTGATTTGCCATTGTACGCCCATCTTTTGACAACAGTTATGATGTGGCATCAGGCATTGTATAAGTGTCCAGTCACAAATATCCCTATTTTAAGCGGGCGACAAGATTCCGTCGCTCTAATTTTTTGCATTAGTGTACTTTTACCGCTTCAGTAGGGAAAAAACGTAAATTCAGGTAGTTTGTTCATTTCGTAAGTACAGGTATAGCCTCATGCAAAACCATAGGCACAGAAGGGATATGTAAAACGGGATGGTGCCCTTACAGATTTATGGTTCACCTATTTGGTTGTCTTTGTGCACTGCCCTGCCTGTGCTTATGCTTCAGTAGCCTTTGATGCAAGAATTCATCGCATTCGATTTTTGTTTCACATCTGAAGAAATGCCATACTTCAGTTATAATGCATTTTTAACTGGCCACAATAAATGGCCATCTAATTATGCCGGCTGCTCTTTAGAGCTGCAGCTTTCATACCGTAATACAGCGAAACGCTACAAAATAAGGCAAGAAATGTGATGCGCAAGATTTTAATGCTTGCGCATCACAGGCAAGAAATGCCACACGCAAGATAATATTGTAAATTTATTTTATTTATTTCTGCGGTCAAGGTATAACATTAAGCCCTTCAGTCACGAATTATGATCGACCGTCCATAAATTTATGAAATTTACAGAATTTTATGCCAAGGATGTGCATAGTCTAATAAGAGCAAGTCAAAAAAGGTAGGATGACTCTTTCTGTGCTTTATGTGTTGCCATAATTGCAGAGTGGTTAAGATCTAATTATTATTATGCATTCAGTGATGATACGTTTTTCATAAAACGATTGGATCACTACCGCGAATTACTTGCATAAGTTAATTACTGGTTGCAAGCATTAGTAGAAAGAAAAAAAAATATTTCGCAATTGCTGCAGGAACGCCCCACGTCACGGCTCCCGTAAAACACTAGTGCCTCCTCTAAAGCGATCTTCGGTAACGATAGATTCCGCTCAAGTAAAATGAATGTAAGAATAATGTTCATTTTATGCTAAGCTTAAGTTTTGCAGCCTATTCCTTGCCACAACTGCACAAAATAGCAAAAATAAGTCGCGCACACAAATGTGTACACCGTGACTGATTGGGTTAAAGAGGAGAGTGGGTCAACAATCCAAATAATTATTTTACGGACGACAGCAAAATGAGAAAAATAGGTTCAGAATAGCTCGGATAGTTAGTACTGGTTTATAATTAACAACAGTGCAATTAATGGGGAACAAGAAAGGCACATCGGACTGACTATCAACTGACGAACTCATTTGTGTTGCTGTCCACTTTTTTAGTTGACATGCTGCTTCATGGTACAGGTTTGTTGTCACACAAAAAGACGGAACTCACAAAATATTCTGAAATACATTCAAACAATCAAGAAATAATTTCTTCACACGGCTGTCCTCATTTCAGCAGAACAATTTTTATATCAATTAGGGCAACGATAGCTATACGTTTCAAATTAATTCTTATTTATTAAGAATGCTCCCATAATTACTCTTTTCACCAGGCCACCATGTTAGTACAGGACCCGCACCTTATTGATCCGTAGCTGGCATATACAGGCCCAGCAGTGATCTGCCAACTGCGAGCACATTGGTGCCTTGATATTGTACTGTTGTTTGCTAAGACACTTATTAAAACGCCTCCTAGCATGCCCGATGTAGATACACTTGCAGGAGAAAGGGATCTCGTAGATGGCATATCATGTGCATATAACAAACATGGTGGCACTCCTCGTTGTGCAATGTCTTTGTGAAGTTCTTTTACTCTGAATGTCCCTCTCAACATCTGCAAAGTGCGAGCCAAGTCATTCCATGCCGAGAACATCAAGTCCTTTCTTTAGCTTGCACGACATTATTCGAAAAATAGAAGAAGCCATGAACATACAGCAGCACTGTCTGCCTTTTACGTGTCTAAGCGTAGTAACATAGTGTTGGACTAGCGCCTCCTCTATTTTAGGGGCGAAGCACCTTAGGGCAGAGCCTTGTCCCTCCCTTGTCGTCCATAGCTGCGGTTTGCGTGGAGTCCGCTAGGGGCACTGCGGTGCACAAGGGGTATATAAGCGCTCGTTCCCGACGCGCGCTCTCTTTCTCTCTTCAGCCATGGATGATACGGTCGCTTCTGATAATGGTGCTCCCGCTATGGATGAAAATGCGAGAATGGCGGCTCAACTGCAAGCGGAGGCGAGGGCTCGCAAAGCTGCTGCAGCACGGTGACGCAGACAAAAAGCGGACCCGGAGTCTAGGGCGCGGGAAGCTGCAACAAAACGACTACGCCGGCAAGCGTACCCGGAGCTGAGGGCTCGCGAAGCTGCAGCAGCAGGGCAACGCCGGCATGCGGACCCGGAGCTGAGGGCTCGCAAAGCTGCAGCAGTACGGCAACAGCGGCAAGCGGACCCGGAGCTTAAGGCTCGTGAAGCTCGCACTTGAACCGAACATCATCGCCACGAACCTCAGGTAGAGAACTCTTCCGGCGTTTTGCTGCCGCTCTCGGACCCAGAGGACCCAGAGGCGCTCTCGCCGCCTCTGGGTCCGCTTTCCGGCGTCGCCGTGCTGCCGCACGGATCACAACGCAGTCTTAATGAAGGGAAAACGAAGTCCGAACCTCAATACCATATACGACCAATGAAACAACATTGTATATACTGTACCCATGTGTTGTCACTCATTTGCATGTTTGAGTGGGCAATTTACGGGGGATTTACGGTTACCCGAATGATCCCCCGGTGCTTCGCTCACTCATCATCATTCACTTTGTGGATATACGGTGATTTTTTTTTCAATGGCAGTGCAATCGCTCGCTCCCCAATGGGAGCCGTTGGGCGCCTTAGTTCACTGAGTTGCCGCCATGTCACGCTACTCTGAGGGTACGAGTGCTTGCATCACGCGTGCATCCTGAGCCACTGAGCGCGCGCCGCTGCCGTTCCGGAGGGGATGCGGTAGACGCTTCACGTGTCTGTCAGGATTACTTCCTCCGACTTCCGTCGGGAGGCGCCACCCAGAGGGCACTCTCCCCCACGACCGTAAAGCAGGCGCGAACGCTAGCCGACGAGGGAGAGCAGGAAAGGGCAATCGGAGAGGGTGGCGAACCGTTGAATCGGCCGCATCTGGCTGGCATTAAAAAAATAAACGAGGCGCTGGTTGGACTGAGTACCCACATGTCAAACTTTCAACTTTTCGACCTCAACGTCTACTTTAACTGCATCTCCAAACTTCCACCTGTAAATAAGAAGACTTGCACAAACTCTATGACCACAGACGATAAACTGTACGACACAGAAGAAGAAACGCCTAGAAGGAACTCCTGAAGTGCTGCTCAGCAAGCACTAAACTAGTGAAAAGTGAAATTGCCAAGCCATGAATAGCAGCAACCTGACAAGACCTCATGTCCACCTGATGGAATTCAGTGCCGTGGAGCAGATCGTGAAACCGAAGAAATCCAGATATCCAGAGTAGTTAATAAGTACAAGTTTGGAAATGCTGGTTAACAGTTTAAAGTGGTATGTGCCAGTACTCATCCTAACACTGGTTTCCATGCGTAAAAGAAAGCAGTGGTGTTGTACATACATGGCCTCTCTAATTATTTGAAGGTAGTCGTGGAAACGTACCGAAGGCATTTGATGTTCTTAGCAAGAACAAATATTGTTCTTAGCAAGCACAAAAACATTGCCCAACGAGGCAGGCAACCATGTTTTTTACATGCACATGTGACTTTGTCGTATTCTTTTTTCCTGCAGGTGTATCTACATTGGGCAGACCGTAAGGTATTTTAACAAGTGCCGCAACGAATACCCATACATTGTTAGTGCAGCAATGCATGCGCGTTAGCCGCATCGTGACCAAGTAGCACACTATATTATGGAAGCATTCATCAGTGAAAGAAAAAAAAACATGATGTATCAGCCAGCCTCTGTTGTCGTCATTGATACAAAAGTGACGCTGCTAGAATGAAGATAAATGTGTGGTGTTCTTTGCTGGTGTGACTTTTAAATGCAAAGCATTGCTTGCCGGCGGCTCTGTCAGTCGCTCCCGCGGCGTCCCACACCCCCACAGCGCATGTGCGTTCCCTCCCGCACTCTCTCCTCTCCTACGATCCCCCTTTCTCTCCTCTAGGAATCCTCTACGGAGCGGCGCCCGCGTGCCACACCCCCACAGTGCTTGCTCGTCCCCTCCCCCTCTCTCTCCTATTCTACGCTCCCCCCTTTCTCTCCTCTAGGAATCCGGATCGGCGCGCACGAAAGGTGGTGCGACAGCTGCATACTCCGCTGGGGGCGCCACGGTAGTTCCGCGGTGTGAAAATGACGGAGCGCGCGCGCCTCATTCTCTCTCCTGTGCAGCGCCGCGATGAGCGCTCGACCGCTGCCGCGAAACCATCTCCCGCTCAAGCTAACCGTCTCCCCGCTGCTTCGCATCCACACATGGTTCCCTTTAGCGGGAGATGGAGTAATTTTTTTTCCTTTCATTTGCTTCCTTGCATTGCTCCTTTGTGTTTTCCTAGGAACATGTGGCACGAAGTAGCACGTCAGCTATAAAAACGGGCAGCATCGCAAATATTATGTTTGCCTGTTGATAATCGTCACCATGTTCCTTTCATTTCTTTCTCAATCCTTCTTTTTTGTGCTGTTACGAAAATAAGCATCAGGCATTTCAGGGAAGGTAGTTCAAATCACGGTATATGCGTGAAACTAATGAAACGGAAAAGATTGTTTTACAAGCAATAATCCCCACTTCCCAGATCAGATCACGAGAATATGTATTTGTACGAAATGAACAAAGTATCACGTAATGTCTTATGAGAAAAAAAATTATGCAATAGACAGCAAGAATACCACCACCGTTGTGCAATGCGGCAGTGTGCTGTGGCAATAGCTGTCTACGAAAGACAGTGCGTGAGAAAATGCGACGGCATATCTCGACATGACCAGTAAATTACTTTCATGAGGACGTAAACAGTGAAGTCGAACTTTCTGCCAAAAGACTGTCAGCTTTGGATCAAACCGAATAGAAGCTATGATATACGCCACAGTACCGTGTTGACACCAGGCGGAGATAGTGCTGGGCAACCACGGCAAGATGCACGTTTAGAAAAAAGTGCAAGCCATACACGAATGTACGTGTTAAATATTTATAAACGAAACTAGACGACCGGCTTTACATGAAAATGTACGACACATTTCTACATATACTGTACAATCAGTCAGGAGCATCCATACATTGCATAGGACGTTGTAAAAGAAGCTGCTGTCTTAAATGTGGTATGAAAAACCGTTTCTTGCATGATTTACTTTACCAGTATCATGCTTAGCAGCTCATCTGATAACCTCCGACATATAAGTACACGAGTTTTGTGCTTGAAATGCGTTTTATGGCCAGTAAGGTGGTGCATCTTTCTCTTCAATCGTAGTGCACCTTGCGCAAACCTTGCAAGTTTGCGCATGTATGTTCTTTGTTTGATTTTCCATTGCATGCTTTGATTAAAAAAATGGTACGAATTGAAAATAAAGAATATTTATCACTGCATTAGCGATAAAATGTTACATAAATGTTTATTTATTGCAACATTTCTTGTGAAGTTATGAACACCTTTGTAATCAGATTTTATGTGTGTATCAGTATGTTTCTCTATATTTTACTCAGTTTGTCTTGTGACTGTTTAATCATTAGCAATGTTGACCTTTTCACAAAAAGATGTTTCATTCGAGTGACTCGACGAGTAAACACCAAATCCAATTCACCAAGCATAAGTGCAGGAGCTCATAATGAAAGAATCAAACATCCTCGACATGTAAGTGTCGTGAATCGCCTCTGATATGACCATGGCACTACGTCGCGAGTGCATTCACACAATTGAGAGGAGTACCAGCACTCTGTCTGAAGGAGTACAATCACTCTGTTAGGAGCAGTACAAGCACTCTGTTTGGGGGGAGTCGAAGCACTCGGTTCGGGGGAGTACCAGGGGCTCCGGAACCGCGGAGGCAGGGGGGTAGCCGCCCCCATAGGTTCTAAGCCAGTGGGGGCATGCCCCCGCAGTCAAAGCTGTTCCGACCCCCCCCCTCCCCTCTTCTGCCCTCCCACCAACCGTGAGGCTAGCGACTCCTTGGACTAGTTAAAGAGCGCTCCTTTCCTTCAACAAACGAAACCAAATTTTCTAGAAGCTTGTTACTGCTGAGACTCTTTGTTGGTGCTTTTTCTGCGTCGAGAGCGCTCCGTGTATTCGTCTGGTTCAACGTATCTTCCATCTTGACATGGTTCTCGAGGAGGGGAAGGCTGGCGCTCTCTTGTGCAGCCCTTGCAGGAGCACGTCTCAGCGACACGATTTTAGGATGCCTCTCGTTCTCTCCCGTTTTTCTTTTCCCCTTCCCTGGCCCTTGAAAAGCAAGGAGATACCAAACGTCGGTGTAAGCCTGGTCCTAGAAAAGCACGATTTAAATCAGACTGTGGCTTTGATTTGTCTGCACTGCGCTTCGTCAGTGATCGTTGATATATATATATATATATATATATATATATATATATATATATATATATATATATATATAAGAATATATATATATATATATATATATATATAAGCAGAGAGAGAGCGCAGAGATAGGTGAACCACACGATCAATCAATCAATCTAATTTTTATCGCCGTAGACAATACATTGTTACTGCGAAAATAGGAGGCCCGAGAAACAATTAGGCTCGAAGGACTCAGCAGACGGACGAGAGAGAAGTGAATTGGCGCGTTCCGTGAAACACGGAGGGAACGGTTGCAGCGCACAACCATTGGATTCGGCTGCGGTAGGACGATTTGTGGCAACTCCGTAAAGTTTCAGAATGTAGCTGAAATGCCGTTGCAATCTAGCTCAAATCCTGCTCAAAGCGAGCGCTTAATGTAAGTCCAATTCTGTTCAAATCCTGCGCTTGTGTAGTTCAAATCCAGCGCTAATGCAGCTCCACTAACGTAAAACCTGGGGAAGTGCGAAGCAGTGCTGCGCCGGACACCGGTGCAAAAGTAGCGCTGGAGGGAGGTGCAATCGAGCACATTTGGGATGGTGGCGCCCTCTCTATCGCTGCGCTGGTACCAGTCCGGCGTTTCGGAACCGATTTTAACGACTTTCTGCTAATTAATGTGGTGAAATTGTTCCTGTCCTTTAATTTATCCTGAATCATGGTAGTTTATTAAAGCGAAAGCTTTACTAAGGACGTCGAGCCGAGTTACGCCGTCGCCAGCAATTTGACCTTCATTTTGGGTTTTTGGGGCTGGTCAAGCTGCTACGACCAGCTTTTTCCCCCACTTTACCCCCGCAAGGCTGTATGTACTTTTTTGTGGAAATAAAGCATACATACGTACATACATACATACATACATACATACATACATACATACATACATACATACATACATACATTTTACCCCAGCTGCGCCGTAGCTTTGGCAACGCATCACGTGACTCGCCGGGCCGAGCGCCATCGCCGCCGCCGGCTTGGCGCATGCGCTCTCCGCAGCTGGGTCGCCGCCGGACCACGTGACTGGCTACGCGCCTGGCTAGAGCTCCCCCCCCCCCCCAACACACACATACACATTCAGCGCTATTACCCGCGTCTCTTGCCGTTGCGTCCCTCGGCGTCGTCGGTGACGGTGGCGAGATCTGGTGCGTCTTGAGCACGGTGCTTCGCCTTGGCGCCTCCCTCAGCGTCGACGCTGAGCGACGCCGGGTGACGAAACGCCAGAAAACACAGGGACAACGCTGAATGCGGATTGGCCTTAAGAGGAGTGCCGCGCTCGTCTAGTCAGTGCGAGATTGGCCATGGATGAGAGCGAGGCCGGGCTGTCTTTTGAGAGCGTTGCGCGGGAGCGGGAGGCTTTGAGCCGTCTTCGGGAAGCGACGTGTGACCACCCCGTGGATATCGCCTGGCGAACTGTTTCACTCAAAGAGTTCGGAATGGCAAGCGCGCGAAGCTAGCGCCGGAGACTGAGGAAGAGTGAGCCGTTCGGCTCGCAAAACGCCGTAAGCGGGACCACAACGTTGGTTGAGCTAATCAAAGGTTAACCAAGTGAAACCATGACTTAACAGGCTAAACCAAGCTTTCGCTTTGCATATCCAAGGGCGCTATAACGTAAAATGATTCCAAACTGTTTTGATTCAAAACTCCTGACGTCAAATTTACGTAACCACCGATGCAAGCATCGGGCGGTGACCCGCAGCGTTGTCTGAACAAACCAATCAGACACTCTCCTCGTTTATAGGAGGTCACCTTTGTTCGTCTTCAAAACCAATCACATTGTCTACACTCAGCGGTTTTTCTTATTTAATTGGCTGACAATAGGCGAGGAGCACGCTCTAGTGGAGAGGGTTTCGATGGGGCCCAGCCAGCAAAGTGAAAATAGATAACCGCATGAAATGGGTGGTGCCGACTTCTCCGATTGGTGCGCTTCGCCTTACTTAGCTTGCGGTGGCTGGTCGAAAATCGCGGCGGCGTGCAACGGAAGGATAAGAATGCCTCGAAAACGGATCCTCAGCAAGGAAGAGTTGGCAGAGCGATGTCGTGTGCATGCCGAAAGGGCTCGATAACGTTTTACTGCCGCGCAAGGTGGTTTATCATGCGCAAATAAATACATGCTCACTGGCAGGTGCGAGTAGCGAGGGCCTGAGCGATCGGCGGGCAACCATCTTCTATTCCTTTCGGAACGGCGCAATCTGTGACTATTCAGAAAAATTTTCAGTTTTGTTCGCGGACACGTCACATTGACGTGGTGAGTTTTCGCGGTTTTGTGAGGTCGCGTGGCAGACAGGAGAAGTGGGCGAAGCCTGAAAACATTGGACCAATAGCAGAGGGCTAATAGTGAAAAGGCGTTGAATTAGGAATGATTATTTTTATTTTGTGCGCTTTAATCATGCATAATCAGGGTGTACACGTTATATCAGATGGGGAGCTATTAAGGTTTTCGTGACGTCGCGTGATAGACAGGCGAAGTTGAGAGTGGCCCGAAAATGTTTTGATCTATCATGGAGGCTGATTGCAGAAATTGTAATCAAAACAGTTTGAAATCATTTTGCGTTATAGAGCCGCAGGGGTAGTTGAGCTAAGCCGCAGCCATTTTTGAAAACCAGTTTTGATCAATTGTGCACTTGTTTTGACCCTGTTTTGAGCACTTGTTCATGAGTGTGATCACGACGGACGCCGCGACAGCCGTGGCCCGCGCTTGAATAGAGCTTGACTAAGCTCTAGCAACCCGTACAGAAGCAGTGACACGACTCTTTGTTATATGGATTCAGTTGTACAAACATATCAGCAAATAAAGAAACAATCATACTATACAATCACAAATTGGCAGTCACAAGGACAATTACACAGCATGGATATTTCAATGAACAATTTAGACACATAAGCAGTTTCAATACAGTCACACAAACAGGTCGAATAAGCTTTTGTTACAAAGGGCTAGAACGTCATGAGCTCCCACACGTCGCCCCCAGACATCAGATATACTTCCGAAGCCCCTGGGGAGTACGAATACTCTTGTGAGGTGGAGTACAAGCACTCTGTTTGCGGGAGTACTAGCACTGTTTGAGGAGTAGGAGCACTCGGTTCGGGGGAGTACTACTACTCTTGTGGGGTGGAGTATTCGTACTCTGGAAGAATTCTAGCCGTCTGTTTAGGAGGAGTACTAATAATCTGTTCGGGGGAGTTGCTGTACTCCCTCCGTGATGGACGCGTTTAACTCTGGAAAAGGGAGTGAAATATGGGACAACTACATTTTACCTCAAAGAGAGTTCCCGGAACTCTCTTTGAGAGTGGCTCCGATGCCACTGATCATGCCAGCGTTCCCATACCGCCCCTCCCTCTGCGAAAGTTCTGAAGGCAGTTTCTGACGGCCCACGACCAGTAGGTCCAGTGATTTCGGTGAGTTCTCTCGTGAGCTCCGATAGACGAACCTACGACGGAGATGGTGCAAAAAAAATTGAGCAAGTGTTACACCTTTGTAAAACGTGAAGGCGAAATCCTTATTGCACCCTTGGGGTACATTTGCCACAATTCTTCATAACGTATCACAATCGTAACAAAAAGTCTGTCAAGTGTGCAATCAGGCTTTTGTCTTCAAGTTTTAAAAACGTGTCACACTTGCTTAATGATTATTTAAGTATTCTCCAAAAGTTTAGAAACTGAATATTGTGCGCATTATCAATATTTTCGCCTAATATACAACATAAACACATACAGTATTTCGATCTGGCATATCGTGGCAGATGTCATCCCTGAGATGTATAAAACTTGAACTACTGAACGCAGACGCTCTGGTTTGAAGCTGATAATGCAAAAAAAAAGAAGATTGGGGTGGTATATCATTACACATTATGCTAATCCATAATAAGGGAGACGTTAAAGAATTGAATAATTATAGACCCATTAGCTTGCTTTCAGTATTGTAGGAAATATTCGCCACGATAATTTCCAATTGAATCAGGGCAACGCATAGCTTCTGTCGACCAAGAGAACAGGCTGGCTCTAGGAAGGGATATTCTACCATGGATCATATCCATGTCAACAATCAGGTAATTGAAAAATCTACGCAGTACAATCAACCTCTGTTGTTATTTACGGAGTACGATCAACCTCTCTTGACTCAGTAGAGATACCAGCAATCACAGAGGCATTGCGTAATCAAGGAGTACAGGAGCGATACGTGAATATCTTGGCAAATATCGACAAAGATTCCACAGCTACCTTTTAGCTCTCAGACGGATCATACCTTTTTTGTGCGCTGTGCTTCCGCCGCTCAGTTTCTGTTCAAGCGATAGACCGTACGAAGGTCACTTCGCTCGCTCTTGCTGCGTGCATGCTCACGCCAGCGTTTTGACAGCGAGTGCCCGCGGTCATCGAGTGTTATGTGTTCATGTTTGCTTGTGCGCGCTGACACCATGCTTGGTAATTCAGTTAGTAAACGAATGTTTCCAAGTTTATGCGGCCGAGAAAACTACTATCCTTGCTCCGTATGGCTGTCTACTAATTTGCTATCGTAATAGATGTTTCGTCTTTCGGTCGAAACTGCGAATTTTTCATAGCTAGAGAACAGCGAAAAATCAAACCAGGGCAAATTACAGCCAGCGTTCGTTTTGTGCCGTCTTTTTGTCCTGGTTTGATTTCGTGCTCTTTTTTAGCTATGAATTGTAAAATACACTCTCTTATCCTTTTCAGGTACGTATGGTCCCCGCGACAGTAACTTATCTCTCGTCTTCACACTGCAAAGTACTGCTGCATTGCCACCGCGTTCATGCAAAAACGCCCCGTAACATTCTTTCATGACGCAATAGATAAAATAAGCTTTACAAGGTTCTTTTAAGGGGAAAGCCTTAGATCTCTATGTTTCAAGGTTGCGTTGTGATGTACAGAAAAACGGAGCGCGCCGGGAACGGGAAAAAGCAGCGCCGGAGGAGGGTTCTGAAAAGGGTGATGGAGCACAGTCGGAGAGCTGAGAGAAAGGAAAATGGCGGCGCAGTAAGAGCGTGGAGGGAAAAGGCAAGAACGGCGCTGGGGAGGGGGAGCAGGGAAAAGTCAGTAGAAGCGCAATAGAGGCGTTGAGGGCAAGCGCGGTGGCGGCACTGGGGAGGATTAGAGAAATGTCAGCGGCGGTGCCCGTAGAGAGTACTGGGAACGGTGGCAGCACGCTCGCAGCGCGCTCGCGCGCCTTGTATACGTGACCGCGTCGGCTCAGATCTTCACTTCACATTGCTATGGATGACAATGCACCAGGTCCTAATCGCGGGCGGAGAAGACCGAGATTAGCTGAGCGTTCATCAGAATGTTCAACAGCTGATGAGCACAGCATTCATCAAAAAGTTCAACAGAATTTTCAAGAGCTGATCAGCAGAAAGTACAACATAAAGTTCAACATCAAATCAACAGAAGGTCCAACTAGGCTTCCACCTTCACATTCTTAGAAAGGTCTAAGCATCCCCTGTAATTTTTTAGGTACTACCGGGCGTGCATGTGCTGGCATCTCGGTATTGCACGTAATCTTCTTTTTCCCTTGCTGTGATATAGCTCTGTGATTACTCTTCTGACTTGCATTGCAGGATTTGTGATAACACTGCTGCAGAACAAGCTTTCCGTCTTCTACATCACGATACTTTCCATCGCTGCTTGTGGAGGTGGAGTCATAGCAGGCGCCTTTTGTCCAAATATCATCTGGATGACAGTTGCAGTTGGAGGACTTTATGGTAAGTGCACGAAGAGGCCTGCTGTTCGACAGAAAATAGCGCCTGTTATCGGATTAGTAGGGATTGGTGTTTTGAATGATCAAATTCGAATGCAAAAATAGCCAGAATAATGCGTTGGAATGTATCAAGAAATCGGCAGTAATTTTCTATTTGCAGAACATGGCGCATCAGCAGAAAAATGTGGCAAAAAATTAAACGCTGACATTACCAAATGAAATTGATTGATCTTGAAAACCTAAGACCGAATCAATGTACTCTGAAGTATATATACACTCAAGCGACTAACACCAGTAAGTGATGATACCAGTATTATAATGTGACAATGCTAAACCCAAACAACACAAAAAGGCTGCACAAATACAGACAGCACCAATGGCTATCTTTTTAAACACCATGGAAAAGGGCAAAAAATAGTATTGAACCTCAAGATAGCGGATGTGCTTTATTGCGATAGTATTTACATGGACACCGAGCATATTTTTCCCGTCGCCGTCGCCGTGAGGTTACGTATAAGTCGAACGGCGATAAAATCGTCGCCGCGCGCCGTATGCTGTGTTTACGAGTGAAAGCGTTCGTGGGTGAACCGACAATCGCGCCTCAATGTAGCGCACGCGAGGGCGGAACGCAGGCAGGAAGCGCGCGGTCTTCTCTCGCGCGCCAGGCACGGGGGCGAGGCGACGGAGAGGGAGGAGGAGGGAGCGTTCTGCTCCGTCGGCTGCTGCTCACAGCGTGGCCGCGCCGTATCATTGAATCTGCGATGCGGGCAAAGTGCACGCCCGCGCGGGGCTCATCTTCAAAGCGATCTGCAATAGGGACAAAGTGCATGCGCTGGGTGCCGGTAGCTTTGTATGCGCTCTGCTTTTGACGTTTAGTTCGCGTTGAAGCGAGACGAGAAACAGCGCTGCTGCTGGCGTGCTTTGTCACTCGGGCGTTTTCACAGCGAGTTTCCGCAGTCATTAAGCGAGATGTGTTCATGTTTACCTGTGTGCGCGTAACACCGTGTTTGTCTACTTAGTTAGTAAGCGAATGTTTACAACTTTATATGCCTCATTAAACTATTATCCTTGCTTCATATAGCTCTCTACTAATTTGCTATCGCACTCGATTGTTCGCGTTTTGGGCGAAACTGCGACATATTAACAGCGGAGCTGTTTAAGCTTTTGGTTAGGCCGTGAAGCGTTAGCATAACCTCGGCCCAGCTGTGGGTCGCCTCGCGTTGCCTAGCAACCACCTGCCACAGCAGCGCTGCCGAGCCACGTAACCTCCTCGCACCCCACGCGCGTAGGGCGGAGTTAGCGACATGCGTGGGCTTCGCTTTCCTCTCCCCGAGCCGCTGACGAGAAGTCTGCAGGTGGAGCTTGGCCTTGACGTCACAGGCGAGTAAAAGTTCAGAACCACCGGCGCGGCGGGATACCTCTCGCCTCCTCTATTCCGTGTATACGTGCGGCTGCCATGGGAAGGCCGAAGAAAGTCGGGACGCCCGAAGAAGAAGCGGCTTACCAGGAAGCTCGTCGCCGCCGAGCTGATACGGCACACCGCGCTGAAGCTGCAGCTCAGAAAAGACGACACCGAGTCGAGGATCCCGTGTTTCAGTCCAGAGAACGCGAGAGTTGTCGCCTGAATGCCCAGCGTCGCCGCATTGGCTTGGTCCGGCTGAGAGTTGCTCCCTTGTGATGACCTATGCGATGTGTGGGCAACCGACTGCAATGGAAAATGGGCTAAGCGAAGCGTAGCATAACTTCGCAAAACCTAGCAAAACCTTAGCAAGTCCTAGCAAAAACTTGGCAAAACATAGCATAACCTCACCAAACCTAGCATAACCTCGCAAAACCTAACAGCTTAGCAAAACCTAGTGCGGCCGAGTGTGAACTCTGACGTCGCCGACAGTTTGAATGCAAACTCTTCCGCCAGCTTGGCGTCCGCCATGTCCATACTACCGCGTACCACCTATCGGCCAATGGAATGGACGAACGCCTTCATCGTCAACTTAAAGCCGCCTTGATGACCCGCCAGGCTCGTGCTTCTTGGGCAGAAGATCTTCATCTCGTCCTGCTTTGCGTGCGCTCGTCTTTCAAGCTGGACCTCGGCTGCACAACTGCGGAGTTGGTCTATGGCACAGCGTTGCATATGACTGTTGTATTTTTCGCGCCAGCTCCTGTTGCCACGCCCGATCCAGACAGTTACGTTCAACAGCTCCGCTTCCTCTTTTCACGCCTGCGTCCTTGCCCTAGCCGGGATGCATCGTCGCCTGGAGTTTTTGTCAGGAAGGACATGACTACAGCGAGCCACGTTTTCGTCCGGTGTGAAGGCATCCGACCATCCCCTGGAAGTGTCTTGCGGTGTAGCCAGTGTTGCTCAGTCGTCGTCTAGGGGTCACGGCGATCCTGGCGCTTTTTCGAAGGTGTTCCCAGACAACCATCACCGCTCATTTCTGCATATTTTTTATTGAGCAGGCAAGAAATAATAAGATACACCATGAAAACATACATTTATCACGGAAAGTGCCTGGAATTGAAACCAATAATTGCTTCGAATCAGAAAAATGTAAATTTGCACTGGTATCACATGGTGTAAATGTAATGAGAGAGTGCTACGACGCCTAAAAGAGAATATTGTAATTCGAAAGCGGGTTTGGGGTTTACGCCAACCACGCGTTCTAAACACGACGCTAGTCTCTTTGAAAGTGCGTGTAGTTTACTTAAAGATTTCTTGATCCCCCGTGGGATCAAAAAAGTTTTTAAGCAACCAAACCTTTCGGTGCAACCTTTCATACCTACCGTCAGCCACGAACTTTGAGATGTTTTCAACATTTTTCTGGATTTTCTCTCGGCTTTGCTAAAAGCACTACTACCTGTCCTCTACCTACCTGTTCTCTACCTGTCCCAGTGCCGTGCATGTGAAGGCCATCAGTGGAATAATCGTCTGGCCAAAAAAGAAAAGTCTTAGTTTCGCCCGAAAACTGAAACATCGATAGCAATAGCCAATTAGAAGAGCGCCGTACAAAGTGAGGATAGTATTTTTATCGGCCGCGTCGACTTGCAAACTTTCGTTTGCTAACTGAAAAAAAAGTCACAGGCCTGCGTGGCACACGCAGCACAGTCGCTGCTGGTTGAGCGGCACAAGAGTAGCTCCAATTTCGGCACCACGCAGAACAGGGTCTTCACGGCCAAGTGTCTTCGCCTCGATTTTCACGAGAATGATCTGAACTGTCCTCCCGGCGTCGATGGCGAGCTGCGGCTTGTAATGCTCTCTGCACAGCAGTCTGCTGAGCCCGATAATGCCTGGTTGTAGCCGCGCACGTAGCTCTACGATTCGCTTCTTCAGCAGTGGTTCGTACCTTGCGAGGAGACGTCATAACGTGTACCGAAGAGGTACACCGAATACCTGGCGCAGATCTAACATCGGGATAGTGTAGATTTCGCGCCTCGTCTGAATCGCATCTCATCGTCTGCGCCTGCGTGTACGGCGGTTGCAGGCACTTTAACTAGATGGCGCCCCCATACTGGCGGAGGCTCGGGTCGTCTGAGCCTGCGCGCCGCGCATATAAAGGGTATATTTCTGCTGCGTGATATCAAGCGCTTGCGTGGCTCAGTGGTAAAGTATCCGACTCCCACGCAGCGGGCCTGGGCTCGATCCCGGCGGAGAGCGGGTACCTTTTTCGCATTTCCGGCGATAGCGGTTACGCCGCCAAACGCCGGCGGCGGCATTATCGCGAACCGAAACAGCTATTGGAAGGAGCCTATAACAGCTTACGCTGTAAAAATAAGCGTAGTGTCAGCGCGCACAGCAAACATGAACACATCACACTCGATGACCGCGAGCACTCGCTGTCAAAACGCTGGCGTAAGGAAACGCGGCAGTACTAGCGCGCGAAGTGACCTTCGTGCTGTTGTCTATCGCTTCAACGCAAACTGAGTGCCGAGAACAAACAGCACGCACAAAGCTACGAGGCGCCGATGTACCTAAACTCTGCCCCCAACACAGATCGCTTTCAAAATGCTGCATATGTGGTGGCTGCACGCGGTCGCGCGACCGCGCGCAGCCACCCCATATGCAGCAGCATCGGTCGTGGATGACTACGCCCGACGCTGCGGTCTCGAATGCTCACCTACTAAATCAGAGTACATGCATCTTCGCCCCCAACCAAAAAACACGACTGAAATTGTACTCTCACTGCATACCGGGCCTATCCCGGAGCGCGAGGAAATCCGCATCTTGGGGCTCTTCATACACAAGAGTCGAAAAGTCGATACAACCCTGCACAAGTTGCGTACGGTCGGGATCAGGTGGGCCGCATCATCCGCGGGCTCTCGAACAAGCGGGGGGGCGGGGGGGGGGTCTTAAGAGCCATGATCCTCTGCGCTTCGCCAACGCTTTCGTGACCAGTCGAATACTCTATTCGACACCCTACCTGCGTTTGCGCAAGTGCGACGAAAACACGCTAGAATGCATTCTCCGTAAAATCTACAAATGCGCCCTACACCTCCCGATCTCGACGTCTAACCAGCATCTTGCAGACTTGGGCATGACCAACACATATGGGGAGCTCAAAGAGGCCCATCTCAACAACCAGTCTCTGCGACTTACTAAGTCACACGCTGGGAGAAACCTCTTACACCGCCTCCACATCTCGTACACCTATCAGACAGAAGAGCGAACCACAATCTCTGAAGACTGGCGTGGTGCTTTGATCATCCAGCCTCTGCCCTACAACATGGCTAGGGGGACTTACGAAGGCAGACGAACTGCGCGGGCCTTGCAGGGATGCTATGAGTCCCGCCCTGGAGTCTTCTACACGGATGCGTCTGGCCCTCACCAAGGCGGGTGGTACACGACAGCCGTAGTCCATCAAAACGTACCCGTTCAAGGGCTCACCTTTCGAGCCCCGACATTACTCAGGCGGAGGAAGTCGCCTTAGCCCTCGCCGCTGCGGACCCCGCATCTCGGATTATCATCACCGATTCGCGGAGTGCGTGTCAAAATCTTACTAAAGGTTGTATCACTATTCGCGCTGCTCATATCCTCAAGCGCTGTGAATATTTAAACCGTCCAAATCCCAGTTTCGTCATCTGGACTCCGGCCCACGCAGGGCTAGATGGTAACGAGGCTTCCGATGCCTCAGACAGAGCGCTTAATTCCCGGGACCCGCCTCGCCCTCCATCGCCTGACCTCCCAGAACCTAATCCGGTAACTTCCTTTCGAGACAACACGGATATGTTCGAAGCGAATAGGCTCCGATTTCCGCCAGCGGCACCCGGCCTGACTAAGACGGAAGAGCGCTGGCTTTCACGTCTATACACAAACACAATATTGCGCCCGGCGATACTTAAGCATCTCAATCCGGCCTTCTCCGGGGAATGCCCGCACTGTGATCATCCGTTCGCGGATCACTTTTTTCACTTTTTGTTCAGGCCTCCTTCCATTTATTTATGGAAAAATAAACCTGATTTGATTTGATTCTTTCCGCATGGTATGGGCATGTACCTCAAACCCGGCGGTCCCGCCGATCTCCACCCTTCCCCCCCTACCCGAGACAGCTGGGAGGCTGCCCTGCTCGCCTGCTCGACCTTGGAGGGCCAGAGAGCCCTCGTGGCCAGGGCACGCGCCGCTGCGGAAGCAGCTCCTAGAGTTTGTAAAGGGTCGGCCCTTGAGGCCATCCCTATCTCTCACTTATAAATACAGCAAATAAATGTTTCTCACCACCACCAGCATCCCTACCCTCCCCCGGATGCCTAGCAGCGTTGGATGCCTCGCGTGCGGTGAAAGACGGTGCACTTCCTGCCCGCTTTTCTCCCTTTCGCGCGGGAGAGATTGAGCCGCGTCGTTGGCTGCCCTCACCCGCTTTCACTCACACCTACAGCGTAGGCCGCGGCGACGACGACGGTGACGGTAGAAATTCGCTTAGAGTGTCCACAGAATTGGCAGCAGAATAATGTTTAACTGTGTTGGACTGGTTAGACTGATAGACGCGTATGTGCTGCGATATGTACAGGTGGGTCCACTGTTAATCCCAGACCACACGTACGCTTGCAAACGGGCGCAAACTCGCGTCCGCGCGCCCACGCATGCGCAGCCGGTGCGGCACGGCTCGTACGCGTCGAAACGCGGCGCGATCTCGGTGATCAGCTCCTCTCAGTTATCGCGCGCCTGGGCTACGCTGGCTAGATGGGTAGTATAGTGAACTAGAATACTTCTAGTGGCGCGAGCAGTGAGGCGCAGGCAAGCCATTTTCACAATGACGCCACGAGGTGGCGCCACTGCAACCTTTCTTAGGCGCAGGACCTCGCGGCATTTTTCAGAATTTCGCTTGTCATTTTGCATTTTTCAGCTCATTTACCGATTCGATTCGTAGATGACACCCTTCTCGTTAGGCACAGCCTGTAAATTCTGATGGCTAGCGTCGTTAAGCATTAAAAATGCGTGTATGAAGGTCACGTCACGGGCAGGATACTGCATTCCGATTTTCGCGTCGTCGGCCAAACTCCGACTTGGAGAGCATTTCTCTGGTGCTAAATGCCACCACAAAACGACGGACCATCGGTATGACATGGAGAGGTAACTGTTCCCGTGACCATTTATAGTAAATTGAAGATCGAGACCCGCAAGAAATGACGTTTTGAGTCTATACCTACCAATTCCTATTATTATGGACAAGTAAAGTTTTCAAGCCACCTTCGAGCTTAATTTCATACTACATTTGAGCTCGTGTATGGTTTAGTGAAGTCAGTGTGCCTGTTCATTATCTCTTCATTGCCATGATATAAGTTTTGGTGTTGCTTTTGATAGTCATAATTATTAAAAAATGACGCTACAGCCATGCACACATGAAATATCACCACATTTATTTACAACTTACTTCACTGAAAAAATAACAAGGGAAAAATTTTGACTGCAAAAATCGACAACTTTCATGTACATATTTATTCAGCACCTACTCAACTTCAAATGCTTTGACGCCGGCCGCCTGTTGTTCCTAGCTCGATTAATGCTTTTCGTGAAGAAATGCAGGCGCGTTTTTAAGTAAAAAGCTGTTACTTCAGCAGCTATGGTTTCAGCGTGCTCTGGACATCCAAGTGTGGTTTGCTGATTTTTATTCACAAGCGCCAAAACATCAAGCACGCTTTCAGAGTGCAGCTCTAGAAGGCTAAAGCATGTTGTGGAGGACTTTTTGAGGCCAGCCACAAATTTGTACAGCTTGCTTGATGGATAAAGCTACCCGCCATTGTCCTTTAAACGGACAAGCTCAGCCATATTCAAGTTCTCAGTTGCCTGCTTGGTGAGCAAAAGAAGGTTAAGGCACCTTTCACAGCCAGTTTTCAGAATGCACTTTCTTGCTACGTAACCGGCAATGTAAAAAGTTAGTCTGCAGTAGCTTGATGCCACAACAGCAGAGGAATGGTCTGGCGCAGTTTTCGTGAGCAAGGCATCTGCTGAATCTAAATTTTCCTGCATCGAGAAACCTATCAATCAATTGCTGCCTCCCAGTGCAAGTATTCTGCTCACCAGCATCTGCATTCAAGAGTGAACTTAGAACAGCAGGCTCACAGTTTCCCTAACACCAAGTTACGAAGGCAAAAATCAGGTTAAATTCGTGACACCGCGTGCACAAAACGAGCAAAATCACAGCCCTCACTGCCATGTTTTGCCAAACGCGCGCGCCGAAGGCGAGGAAAAGGCGCAGCAGCGCCCTCGCCGGCCGGCAGTGTCATCTCGCTTCACCCGAACCGCCCCCAGCTGCCGTCGGTCGCGCCACGAGAAAGTATTCTAGTTCACTATAGGTGTGCCGACCGGCGCATCTGGAGCGTAGTTCACCGCTTCTCCGCGTCATGACGCAAAATTGGCGCTGCTGTCAGTAGAACGGTTCCGCAGCGCACGTCGTCTGCTACAGGGGGCTGGAAGCGAGCAAAAAAAATAATAAAAATAAAATAAAAATAAAGCCTGTATTGGAATAGTTGTATGTCGTCTGTTCGTGTCCGTTTCAAAGGTGAAGAGCTCCGCGTCTCTCGCACTGTTTGCAAGTTCCTAAGCGATGTGGAATGTTCCATGTCGGAAAAATGACCGGCGAGAATAGCGGCGGCATTGCTCGACCAAAGAAGACCACCAAAGAGACTTACTGCTTCGCTCCGAACTGCAAGTAGGACTCTAAAATTGTGAGAAAGACAGCGGAAACGTTCCGCTGTCTGACAGTGGAAATGGTCGCCTCGGGCTGCTCAGTAGCTTGCTCAGTATCAGCGACGTTAATGAGCAAGCCGTACACCAATAAGCGTACGTCGATGAGCTCCTCGACATAAGAAATTCGCAAGGCGCACATGAGGTGCTCAGCGCCTGCGACATCGAGCACCGCTGCTCTGCTACAGGGAAAAGAAGAGTGACTCTAGGCTTATATTCTATATAGCAGGCTATGTAGCAAGGAAGTTCCTACAAAGAACCAAGTGCTCCGATTGCTCAGGGATGAAGCGTGCCGCAATTAGGCCGCGAAAGAAGAGGAAGAACAAAGGGGACGAAGGAAGAGGAGGACGAGGAGGGACAGTTTCAATTAGAATAAAATGGCGGGAACCATCCGTCAGTATTAAGCTATGTGTTTCCTTTAGTTGTGTTTACAAGGAACGATACATAATTTGGCGCAGCCCGACAGGATGTGGGTTACATTCTTCGTTGACCAGACCTCGTCGCAGCGCATTATCTTCACTGGCTACTAAGTGCAAGATGAACCGTCAACAAGTCTTCCGCGCCACGTCAGCTCCCCTGGCCTCGTCGACGCAGTGCTCAAAGAAGCGTCCACATGCCGTGAGAAACTTTTGCAGACAGGATCAGTCAAGGTGAACCTGCAGCTGGCGACAATAGAAGAGCTTGTTTTGGCAGCCATGTGCCGTGGTTCTCCGACAGAGGATATGTCAACAGAGAAGGTGAGCCACGTTTTGCAAGTTTTTGAAGTGCAACAGCGACAGATGATGCAACAAAGTCAGCTTATGGCAGCACTAGCCGAGTCTCTGAGGAAAGGAAAACGAGCGCCCGATATGGTTGAACCTGATGTTTTTCAATGTGGCTCCGAAGACCCGCAACATTGGTTATGGTATTATGAGTATGCTTCTGCGAATAACGGGTGGCTATCCGACGAAGAGAAAGTACAGAACATGCGACGTTACCTTGGTGCCACTGCCAGAAAATGGTACGATCTGCAGATCCTGGATCAAAAGCCAGCATATTGGGAGAAGTGGAAACGCAGCTTCCTGGTGGCGTTCCAATGCAATCCATTGAGAGATGGGAATTGGCTCTACGCTTCAGACACACGCATGGCTCCCTATAGAGTACTGCCTTGAGAAGCGTTGTCTGTAGCGCATGGCAGAACCTGAACTCTCTTCACTCGCAGTTATAGCTTTGGTAATGCTGGGACTCTCTCTCAGTATTCGAAAACAGGTCCAGCTGAAAGCCCCCGATACAATAGACGACCTCATGCGGTGTCTGAAAAATTTACCCGTGGAGTCAGCACAGGAAAGTTCTTGCGGAGAAGAATTACTCCTGGACAGCAATGAGCTCGTAGAACCTCAGTCGCATATACGATCTCTCAAACTCGCAGGAAGCCTTCGGAACAACGTTTTGAAGTCCTCGAATTGCTGCTCAAGTAGTCCTGGTAGCACTCTACGCGTTCCGACTGTCGGCGAACCCCACACAGAACTGGGTAAAGACGATTGGCCTCTCGTGAAAGACTGCTACGAAACTGTGTACTTGGCATCTTCTAACCTACTTCATGTCCCTGTCAAGATTGACGGTGTTGAGATGAACGCACTCGTGGACAGTGGAGCGTCTGTGTCCATCACCAACCAGAAAAGAATAGACACCAGCCGTCTCCACAGTGGGAGGACCCTACGTGTCCAGGGTTAGGATGGGGCAGTAAGCTCCCATAATTAGTGGGCGTCTGTAGTGATTGAATTTCAAGGATATTGCGTAAAGAGCGATGTGCTGGCAATACCTGACGTCACCTATGACTTCCTTTTATCTCGCCCTGACATGAAAAAGCTCAAGATAAACCGTTATTGGGATGACAGGGTATTGGTTGAAGAAAATGCTAACCTGACGAAAAGCGGAGAGACACCAAGCCCTCTAAGATTAGTTCACTGTGAAGAAGACATCGGAGCAAAGTATCCTGAGCTAGTATGCCTAGAAAACTATCCTCCGCCGATGAAGTCACATGCAGTTCCCTTTGAACTCGCAGACAAAACAGTGGTTCGAAAAGCCCCATATAATATGTCAAGAGAGAAAAAGGCTTGGTTGAAAAAGGAGCTGCAAGCAATGTTAGACGCCGACATCATCCGACCATCAATTTCACCGTTTGCTTCGCCTATAACAATCGCTCCTAAAGACGATGGCACTTTTCGTCTTTGTACCGATTATAGGATTCTAAATCGCCAAACAGAATTAATACCTTTCCCGATGCCAAAAATGGATGCTATTATCGATGAAACTGGTGGTTGCCACTGGTTTGCACGGATCGATCTCTGCAAAGGCTTTTGGCATATTGCCTTGACCGAGGAGACCAAAAAAGTACACAGCATTTGTTACGCCATTCGACTTGTTCGAATATAATCGATTGCCTTTCGGATGGAAGAATTCCCCAGCGTGGTTTCAAAAGATCATGAATGACATCCTGAAACCATACTTGGGCACCTTTTGCAATGTTTATATAGACGACATAATCGTTTTCTCGAAGACAAAAGAAGATCACAAAAGTCACATTTCCCTAGTTCTCCATGCGCTCAGCCTCGCACATCTCAAATTAAACTTTAAGAAAAGTGCATTCTTCCAAGAAAAAGTGGTATTTCTAGGCAGGGCATTTGACGGCTGTACCAAAAGCACAAAGCAGGAATCTGTAGAAAGAATTTCTAAGTTGGTGAAGCCTTACGACGTACACTCCCTTCGTCTCTTCCTGGGCCTCTCTGGACACTTTAGGGCATTTATAAGAGACTATGCAGTCAAGACACGATGCCTCACACGATTGATGCAAAAAGACGTACCATTCCTGTGGAATGACGAGTGTGAAAGTACCTACCGTGAGCTAGTAAGGCTTATATCATCCGACCCTATTCTCCACATTCCTGACTTCTCGCTGCCGTTTGTGTTGAACACTGATGCATCGCATTATGCAACTGGGGCAGTGCTCTATCAAAAACTCTCAAACGAACCTGACCACCAAAGACATCATGTGGTGGGATACTACAGCTATACATTGAAGCCTGCAGAAGTGAACTACACCACCACCGAAAAAGAAGCACTGGCCGTCTTGAAAGCTGTTCAGTATTTCCGGACTTACCTAGAAGGAGCGAAATTCACACTTTTCACTGACCATCTGGCATTGACACACCTTCTTGATATGGCACAACCACGAGGACGGATTGCAAGGTGGGTTAACTACCTGCAACAATTTGACTTCGTCGTTTCGGACCGCCCTGGTCCGCTGCTCACCGATGCAGATGCCTTGTCCAGATTGCTCGTCTATGAAACAAGCCAACAGCCGGTACAGATAAATTACGTGAAGCTGTGGGAAGGCACAGAAGAAATGAAAGAGATCGATGGAAAGTACCACGTGCCACCGACAATGGTTCCGAAGGTCCTTCACCTTTACCACGATACTCCAGAGTCAGGTGGGCATGATGGGTTTTGGCGCACATATAACAAGCTACTGAAGCGGTTTACATGGCCAAGTATGAAAGAAGAGATCAGCAACTATGTACGGACATGTCACATATGTTAAGTAAACAAAGTGAAGTACAGACAGGCGACAGACGTCATGATAATCCCGCAGCATTCGCGAGTCCCCTTTGAAGTCGTTCACTTGGATTTTGCAGAGCTAAAGAAAGCGGGTGAAGGTGTCAGGAAAACGCAGGCGTTTCTACTTTGCATAGACGAATGCACCAGAATGATTACGGCTAAGGCAGGAAAGGAAGACGCCCACAGCGTCATTGCTCTTCTTCAAGCCGAATGTTTTAGACACACGAAGACCATAGTGTATGACAATGGGCCTGCCTTCCGTAGTGCTAAACTAGCGAAGTGGACTCGCGATCATGGCATGACTATCAAATTTTGCTCGCCCTACCACCCCGCTGCAAACGGCCTTGCAGAGCGTGCCATCCGAGATGTGAAGCAATTTATAAGGATGTAACCAAAGTTTACAGGTGGGTGGAAATGCTGCCTAGAGGCTGCTGTGAGGCACCATAACCGGTCATACACCATTGGCTTGGGGTGCAGCCCACTTTTTGCCCCCTCAGGAGTCACGCCGACACTTCCTGCGGATCGCGAACTGGGTATCCTTGGCAAGCTTCAACTTACCGAAACAAAGAAAAGCGCGCAGGCGGAGGATATCTACAAACAACGCATGAAGAGAAACTTTGACAGAAGACGCAACAACGAAATGCCACACATAGAGGTTGATGACTAGGTCCTAATAAAAAAAAGCTGTTGGGACTTCAAATGTGAAATTTCACGGACCCTTTTCTGTGGTAAAGACGGCGTCACAGCACGGCATCCTGAAGACAATATGGTATTTGGGAGCCTCTGGTAAAGAAGAGTGTGCCTCCATCGGAAATGTTTTCAAGTACCACACCAGGAGGTGTGAACAAAGAGAGCCAGGGAGGGTGAAGCGTGCCGCATTTAGGCCACGAACGAAGAGGAAGAACAAAGGGGACGAAGAAACAGGAGGTCGAGGAGGGCAGTTTCAGTTAGAATAAAATGGCGGAAACCATCCGTCAGTATTAAGCTATGTGTTTCCTTTAGTTGTGTTTACTAGGAACGCTACATTACTGAATTCAGCAAGATGAGCATGTCAGGGCTGTTGCTTCATTCTGAAGCACTAAAAAAACTAAAACTGGTAGTATCGCTCGAAGACGCCTTCAAGCCGTGCTTCAGTTTAAATGAGTTACGAAGGAACAGTATCGCCGACTTTAGATCCTTTTTGCAGCTGAATCCTCCGATTTTGATACGCTCTGAATAGCACAATAAAGAGCTCACAAACAATGTTGTGACGTTCTATTCAATTACACGCCTTTACTTTGTCGTCAAGGGCAAGAACATGGCGCGCGAAAGCAACAGGGAGAAGAGGAATCACCTGAAGTGGAGGCGTGTGCTGTGATGTTATGATGTGGTGGACCAGTGTTATGATGTGGTGGACCAACGTTGCGACCTTGCTGGCGCCAGGCTATTTATGTTGGCGCGTCTGCTGACTCAAGTTATGAGAGCGTTTCTTGTACTTTAAATATATTCATACATCTAGCCCAAGATGTATTGCTTTATTTCATTGCAACCAAACAGTGAACCATATGCACTTATACCAACACAATTCGTCTCGTAACAATTTAAACACCATAACTGAGGCAGCAATAAATACGATAGCTGGATTGCTCGAAATTGAAACATTAGAACTCCCTAAATATCACGTAAACACGTTTCCATATACCGTATAAAAACCACTGCAGCATGTAAAAAATGCATCTACGTATTTAATGCAATGGGCTCGAGCGCCGCGTTTATACCAATAAATGTGACCAATCGCCCAAGCTAGAAAATTGACTTCAGCATATCGTGTCTTCTGACTAGACGACAGTAACAAATTCCCATTCTGACTTTGCCTACACTGCTCAAAACGGCATTGTATAACGAGTACTTCAAAGCTAGAGCAGAGGCAGCGATACTATCAAACACGCCGCTCGTCTACACAGCGCAGCCGACGTTGCGCGCAGCTCAGCCGTTATACTGTCCGCAGCGCCACTTCTGCGTCATGATGCGGAGAAGTGGTGAACTACGCTCGGTCGGCACACCTACCCTTCCAGCCACCGTACCTGGGCTGCCTCGCGTCGGCGCGCCTGGCTACGCAGCGACGGCGCGGTACCTACAACTCTCAGTCAAGCAGATTTATACCATGCAAGAAAGTTCTTCACATTTTGTGCTGATCTAACAGCTCCCCACTCAAAAAAAAAACACCGCATATCCACGGGGTAATGATGATGAGTGGGCGAAGCTCCGGAGGGAATCATCGGTCAACCGTGAATCTTCCGTGTAATTCGCCCAGTCTCGCCGCACTAAATGGAACGATTGACTTCCACCAATGACACGCGCCATATGTGACCTCATTCCTATTTTATAACAGCGCCCTTAATTATAATTGCACCATCTCGCGCTTAAGGGGACCCTAGCACAAACGCGTTAGAAACGTGCAGTACTCTCTAGTAAGGGGGAGAGGCCACAGCGTCTTACGCAGCCGTTTACACATGCCGGAACGTGCACCGCGTTTGCCGACGCCATCAGCGTTTATGAATACGGGGGTAAGGCGGAGAGGCCACAGCGTCTTACACCAGCTTCCTACACGGGCCGTAACGCGCTAGCACAAACGCGTTCGAAACGCGCAGTCTTTTGTTAATGTTGGGTATTTATTGTCATCGTGGTTCGTGTGTCCATGTGCGCTTCGTGGCGTAGTGGTTAGCGCCGCGCGTTCGGAAGCGAGGGGCCCCTGGTTCGATTCCGCGCTACGGACAGAACTTTTGGAATTTTTTTTCTCATAAAAGTAGACGTGGCTACCTACTACGACGACTACTACTACTACATACTACAGAGGAGGGACAGACCCACACCCTAAGGAGCTTCGCCCCTAAAAAAAAAAAAACCACCGCATATCCATGAAGTGACTGATGATGAGTGGGCGAAGCACCGCTCGGGGGATCATTCGGGCAAAATGCCAGAAGCTGTTCTCCGGAAGGCAGAAGCTGGCTTCCGGTTCCGGCTTCCGGAAGACGGAGCGTGGCGTACATATGCTTACATATATATATATATATATATATATATATACATACACACTGTACATGTGTACAGTATATACAGCGCTTATATATGGCCCTTGTGGAACGCAGCGCCCCTAGCTACGGACGAGAGAGAGAGGGAGCGCGCGTCGGGAACGAGAGAGAGAGAGACAGCTGCGCCTCTAGCGGGAGCGGCGAGTACTAGCGTGGCTACGACGGCGCGACAAGGGACAAGGCTCGACCCTAACGAGCTTCGCCCCTAATATAACAATTACGTTTATAGATATCGAAGCATTTTGAAGCACTGTCAACAACAAAATACGAAGTGGCGTCTGCCAAGGCGTCAACAAGTGAGGCCAGTGAGTGCGCGCTGTCGCGCGTATTTGTGCATGCAAACCGCCATTCCTCGCTAGCCGCGGCAGGCGCAAGGCGCGTACACGCGAGCTTACGCGCGTCCGCAAGCGTACGTGTGGTCTGGGCTTTAGAGGGAAGACGCGAGCGCGTGGCTCACGCTACGCGCCGCGCCATGTATGGGAAGCGGCGAAAACCAAGCGCATGCGCGAAAAGACGCAGGGGCTGTGCATGCCGCGCGTCGTATGCTACCAAATCGCCCCTTCGCTTTGCTCGCGCGTGGCCGCCCTGCCGTGGAAGCGCACGTCAAGGAGAAACATTTAATTCCGTGCACTGTCATCCGTGAGACGTAGAAAGCACATAAGTGCACTGACTTCTACTGACGATGGTGTAGAATAGAGCACTGCACGGGCTCGGGCTTACCTGAAAGCCCGGGCCGCGCCGGGTAGAACAGTTTTTTCACGGGCTCGGGCCGGGCTCGGGCACGGCGTGTGCTTTTTGACCCGGGCCCGGGCCGGGCTCGGGTTTTTTGACGCGGGCCCGGGCCGGGCTCGGGCTTTCTGGTGGTGTGCACGTAATGTGCAGCGAGTTATTCTCGGGCGTCTCAACTCTGAAAAACGTTATTTTTTGGTCTCAGGCCGGGTTCGGGCCGGTTTCGAGTCGGGCTCGGGCCGGGCTCGGGCCTAAGGTAAAGGGGTGGCGGGCCGCGCCGGGCGGGTAACGTATATTATTTCCGGGCCCGGGCCGGGCCCGGGTCTCGCCATAAAAGTTTTGATCGGGCTCGGGCGGGCCGCCCAACGTAAAAACGGGCCCGGGCGGGCCCGGGCTGAAAAAATCGGCCCGTGCAGTGCTCTAGTGTAGAATGTCAATAAGCAGCGGCAGAACTACGTTTCGGAGAACGCTATTTTTGGAGATGCTGCGCTGTGTCTCGCGCGATTATTCCGCGGACGGAAACACATTCACAACACCGTCGGTAACTGCAAATTCTGCTTATATACGTTAGTGTCACTCCCTCACTATCATTTTAAAAGAAAAGAACGACGCTTTCGAATGACTATATAGACTATTTTACGCAAGCGTTTTGGTGCCGCCATCATGGGCTGTTAACGCTGCTGTTTGCTCTCTTTAACAACAAAACGTACGTTGGTACAGTGAATTTGCAAGCGTAAAAATAGCTGTATAATGGCGTTAAGCGTTTCATGACCATGTTACGTGACTTCACGTATCAAAAAACTTAGAAATTGCTTCTTTATTTTATTTATTTATCGCAATACCCACAGCGCCCGTAAGCATTACAGCGGGGGGGGGGGGGGAGGAGGAAACAAAGAACCAATCTATAAAGCAGGCAAAACAAAACATGTACCCGGAACACTTTCATACTCGCACATACACACAAAAACACCATCTTGCTTCAGTGGGCGTATAGAGTTTGAAAATACATCGTTTGAGAGAATCGTTGCGACATCGGATGGTAACTTGTTCCATTGGCTTATGGTTGAGGGAAAAAATGACATTTTTAACGCTTCAGTTTTGCAGGCTATTTCTTTAACTTTATTTTCATGATCCAGGTGTTGAGAAACGTAATTAGGCTTGGCAAAATATTTCCCGGGGTCTATACCTGTTCGACAGTGGAATACGTTGTGAAAATTTTTCATTCTGAGATATTTCCTGCGTTGCTACAGTGATTCCGAACCGAGGCTTTCTTTTGCTCTTGAAACACTGAAATTAATGGCATAATTTGAACAAAGAAAACGAACGGCTACGCTCTGAATTCTTTGCAAACTGTTCACGTCACGTGCCGACCACGGATCCCACGCAGCACAAGCAAAATCCAGAACAGATCGGACATTTGATTTGTACAATGATATCTTTGTCTCCAGTGGCAACTTTTTTTTCACTTCTGCGCAGGAAACCTAGAACGCGGCATGCTTTAGTTGTGATGTGATTAATGTGACGGCTCCAAGAAAGAACAGGTGTGAAATAAACGCCAAGATGTTTGTGCTCCTGAAATGATAATATCGTGGTTGAATTTAAAGAGTAACAGAAGTCATGAGTGGTTCTTTTCCTCGAAAAACGCATATGAACGTTTTTTTTTCAAGTTAATGAGCATGTGCCACTTGTTCACCACTCATTTATCTTGTACAGGTCATTTTGTAAAACATTGCAGTCATGGGTAGTATAATAGTCCTGTACAAAAGACAGTCATTGGCAAATAGCCTCATTTGCGATGAAATTTCGGAGCAAATATAATTTACATAGATCAGAAACAAACGCGGTCCTATGACTAATCCTTGGGGCACGCCAGAGGACACATCAACTTCACGGGATGTTTTGCGATTGATCACAACTTTCTGTATTCTGAAATTTAGGTATTCTTTTATCCAGTTAACAACTATACTGTTTATATTATACATTTCTTATTTTTTATAAGTAAAGAGTGAGGGACAACATCGAACACCTTCTTGAAATCTAGAAACAAACAATCAACAGAAAAACCCTTATCAACGCAAACTGAGGGCCCAGAACAAACCGCCATGGGTTCACCCAACACTGGGGTGGATCGCGCCACAGTGTTTTGCATGTCAACTAGAGCAGCGTACATAGAACCGAAAAACGAGATAAAGCACTCGGCTTTTTCAATGTCGTTATAGCACCGTCGCTATCAAGGGACGGTATTGATAATACATCTTTACTGTTCATTTTAAACAATTGCTGTAGTTCTTTCGGTCTTTTCTGTATGCGCAGGTGGAACGTGCTTAAGTACTTATTTTTGGCTGTCTCCATAGCTGCCTTCATCTCTTCAGTTTTGTTTTTGAGTTTGAGTTTTCTTATAAGCTGCGTAAACGTGCGCTCGCTGCCTGGCCTTACATTTCACGTGTCGCGAACACCACGGCTGACTTTTGCTGCACCGCGCTCTCATAACCCATGATGGTACATATCTTTCACGCACCCTATATACACGTTCACGTCTCCTGATGCCCCAACGGTAGCGTTACACGGTGTTTCGTATCTCCCAGCAACTAGACAGACTGAGCGCGTCGTAGCCAGACATTAATGAAAGGTGCCGCGCACAACAGTTCCGAAAATAAACTGCGGTGTGACTCGTGCTTGTTGCGTTAGGTCAATCGCCACGCTCCATCCATGAAGTGAACGTGTTTCGATCTGTCGTGCGATAACGTCCGAACGCAAAGTTTCCTGTAGAGAAACAGCGCTTCACATCGCCTTCAATGTTCTGAAAGCTCTAGCTTTGCTCTGTTCTTAGCATGCACCTGGCTGGGAAGTCAAGCGCAACTTTGCTCCTTTAGATTGCGTTAATCGCAACCGCGGCTCAAGACGTGTGGTCGTCCAGCCGCGCCTCACACCGTGCGCAGGCGAAGCGGTGGCGGGAAGGAGACGGCGCGGCATGCGCCGCCCCTGCGCCGTTCCGCGCCTGCGCTTGGTTTTCACCACTTGGTTTTCGCCGCTGTATCAATCGTTTCTAGCACGGTAAATCAGTGGCCACGTTCGAAAGATATTACATCAACGCTTATAAACGATGCGTGGTAACGCTTGATACCTAGCCTAAAAAAATCCTCTCTGACACACCGAGCATCGCGGTCCTTCTGCATTTAGAACGGGGGCATGCAGTTGAATGCTTCAATTTCCGAGTACATGTAATACATATCGTGTCCACAAGCAAAATACGGTTTTGCTTGTGGATTTCACAAGGCCCATTGCGACAACCATTGTGCCGGTCTTCACTGTAGCAAGCTAGAAAACCTGAGGAAGAGCTGCTCGCGTTTTTTCCAGCGCGTTAAATAGCTTCGAGTTAGCTACGATGGTAAAAAGTCAATGTAAACAAAGCCGACATTTACGTAGGCCTGCGACGTATAAAATGCTTAAAACACCAGTAATTTTGCTTAATTGTGCAATTAAGCAATTTAGTATATGTCTTGGATAGCTTCTAAACGAGCACAACACTAATCGGGAAGTAGAACAAATGAGAAAGGCCGGCCGCTCGAGCGCCCGTCCTGCCGCTGTTCTCGCTGCATGCAATTTGGCGCCTGTAAAAATCTTCCGATCGTACTTAAATGTACTGCTCCGCACGCATAGAAGATGCACCATTTCATCTTTTAAGATTAAGGACGATGAAATCTGTCCATTTGCGATAATATAGACCGCTGAAAGCGAAGGTACATAGCTGAGCTGCTGCCTCCCGAGAGACGCGTTGGACCAAATCTGGCAACAACAGCGCCGTGTTGCCTGCGCGCGCTGCGGTCGTTGTTGTACTTTCTTGGTTCCAGTGACTTTGCTTCAATGTAGCGAGCGTTGGGGCCTCTCCGCAGTTGGCAGTTGCCTTTGAAGTTTTCGGAGTATTGTTTCTTCCGAGAAACCGTCACGCGCTGCATCCTCTATCTGCTGATGTTTTTTCTGCTGGACAGTGATGTTGCCGGACAACCAGCAGTGAATGTCTTTCGCGACCAAAATGCCACCTCGACGGCAAAATCATTGTTTTGCGCCAGGCCGTTTGCGCCAGAGAGGTTTTCACAATCAGTTGGATGCGCACAGCATGCCCCTCTTCTGTCAGTAAATACAGGATGATTCAGTTAACTTGTGCTCAACTTTAAATACATGCAAATGCTACGTAGCTGACAGAACCAAGGTAATGTTGTTTGCCGTCGCTTGGAGATGCACAGATGATTTTTTTGCATTCCGTCTAATTAGATAATTGGTCTTAATTAGTTAACTTCTCAATTATTTCAATTAAATGAAAAGTGTCAATGAGAAAATCGTAGAGCAACATGAGAAACTACCGATAAAGCTTTCTGTTGCCCAATACGTGCTACATAAAAGTGTTTTTCCGAGTGTTAAGGATGCCCGCGAATACATGCAAAGTGCCTCGAGCGACCGGTCGCGCGGCAATTTTGCGTGTATTCGCGGGCTTTCACGGACGGAAAAACAATTTTATGTAGCACGTATTGGGCAACAGAAAGCTGTATCTGTAGTTTCTCATGTTTCTGTACGATTTTCTCATTGACACTTTTCATCTAATTATAATAATTGAAAGCGAAAGTGAAAGTGAAAGTCTTTATTTATTCTGTGTATTTACAGAAACGGTGACAGGAGCCAAAGGCATCGAGGCCTGACAGAGGCTCCTGCTCCAGTTGAAAGTGTTTGGCAACAGCGAAAGCTTACATGTAGCACAAAAGTAAATACAACAACGTCGTTTTAAGATATTGTAATAAAAAAGACAGCATTGTCAACTAACAGATTACGGGATAACTAAACACTAGAATTGAAATTAATCACTGCTTCGTGATATATGAGATATTGTTACTATATAACATACACTCAATATAAACATAAAAATACATCACAAATTGTCAACGTGATAACCAGGGCGAAATCAACACCAAGTAAGATTGTACGGATGTGAGATCTTTAAAGAGAATGAAGAACTTTATAAAATATCACAGGTAGCAAGCAACAAAAATTAACAATGTAGTAATTACAACACGCATTAGGTATAAAATTGGATGTGAAAATAGATATATTCGATTGCATTATCAACTAACAAGACCTTGACAGATTTCTTAGTACGTATATTGTGCTCCGTATATCCTACACGATTCAGCAAGGCCGAGATTTGATAAGTTACATGTTGTCTGCCATAATTGGGCCTCGTCCGCGTAACTGGAATAGCTTTTCTACATTGTGGATACTGGTTTTTCGATTGTGACCCGTGAACATCAGAAAGTTTATTAAGTTTTATATATTGTAATAACTCATAATAATCAATTTCAGAGGCCTTTAGCAGCTAATGTTTTATGAACAAAGCCTCTGTTCTCAAGTGTTGCGGCCTTTCTCGATTATTTTCGAAAAATCTCAACACTTTTTTTTTGTAATATAGAAAGTTTCTTGTAATTCTCCATATATGTAGTGCCCCATACTAATATACAATAAGAAAGCCTAGAATAAAATAATGAATAATATAGCACACTATGTGAAAAGTTGAATAATTAAGACCAAATATCCAATTAGACAGAATGCAAAAAATCGTACGAGTATCTCCAAGCGACGGCAAACAATTACATTACCTTGGTTGTGCCATTTGCATATCTTTAAAGTTCAGGTCCAAGTTAACTGAAACACCCGGTATAGTCAACTTTTATGTAGTGACACGTTTGCATTTTTTTGTCGAAGGCTTTAATTTTGAGAGATCAGAGTAGCGTGAAAAGGCAAACATTTAAAGTTGAGCGGCGGCTCGTGAAGCTGAAGTGTCAAATTATGAAGTGTGAGAATGGCTGCGTGAAATAAATCTTCATTTACTTGCATCCAAAACTCGACAGTCGCCTCCTAATTTTCTTAGCTGACCGTTTTCATAGTGCTTTTATTATAGCCTTGTGTAGAAATAGCTAGTTCACAGTGCCAAGGTTCTGAAGAATTGCTTAAAGGATATCCAGCTGGAAGCTTTTAAGCTATGGCTCATGTGACAATTGGCAGCGAAAACTTTTCAAAGTATGTTTGCGTCAGAGTCCGAATCGACGGTTTTTTCGCGTGCCCGTAAAACGCATGCGTGATGAAACCATGCTAAGCTTCTTTCCGAATAAATACTAAGTAAGGATCCAGTTGTTTACTTGCGTTACCCACGCAAAGCTATAGTCATCGTACGCTTTGGAAAGTTCGCCATCGCTGCTTTGCCCAAGCCAATGCAATCCAAATGCTTGTCAAATGTGCGCAGCATTCCACCTATGCACTCAGTTCTGCGCGCAGTGTAATCATGCGTTCGCATGAGTAATAATAGTGACTGAGTTGCAGAAAAGACGCCATTTTTTGCAGCTCTATTCGCACGAGTACTGACCGTCTGCAGTGTATTTTATTTACCGAGCTAAAGGCAGAACCACATGCCCAGCCTTATGCGCGAATATATATAGATCAACGCACGTTCCTCGCGCCTGTTTTCCCTTTTTTTAATCTCAACTACATTAGAGTCACGTGTTATACTGCACAGATTCATGTGAAATTCCATGTAAATACGATGACAGTGCGCAAAGACAGCATGTTTTTAACCGCGCACAAGCGCCTTCGTCAGGCAACGTCTTACATTGAAGCCGCTGGTGGCGCCACCGCGCTTGTAACATACCAGGCGTCAGGCAGGAGACCAGAGTAAGCCCACTACCCGTCTTATAGCTCACTTTAGCTTTAGCCAGTGGCGCGGCAAATCACGTGGTCAGGCGGCGACCTAGCTGCGAAGAGCGTATGCGCCAAGCCGGCGGCGGCGCTAAGCGCGGCGAGTCCCATGATGAGTTGCCAATGCTACGGCACAGCTGCGGTCAAATGAAGGTCAAATTGCTGGCGATGGCGAAACTCGGCTCGACGTCCTTAGTAAAGCTTTCGCTCCAATACAGCACTTAACCTTGCAGAACTACACACGTCATTTCTGGAACGAACAATTGAAACTTGTATTTGCGTAAACTGTTACAGTCTGTTCGTGCTTTAGTAATAAAACGTTAGTAAATAAAATAATAAATAACTGTTGATATGTCAACAGAATAACATCATCCACAAGCGTGTTCATCAGGATGTGTTTGTAGCTGCATTAGGACAAAAGGTTTGCAGAGTTTGCGTTTGGGCTTCGGGACGTGTTCCGTTGCATGCAGTACAAGTCATCTTATATTCTTTTTCTAAATCCACATTTGGGCAAACAGTTAGAGATGCACGTATAATTACTAGACTAAAAGAGTAATTATGAGCAGCCATTTTTCTGAGTGAGTAGTGGTTGAGTGAAAGAAGTAGCTGGGTCTATGCCGCAAATAAAGGATCAACAATTACGTAGGATGTTACTATGTAGAAAATTCCGTCAAATATAAGCTTCAGCCAAGTGACATTAAAGAGAAGATAACCAACATATTCTATGTCAATGATATTTGCCGCGAATTGAAACATTTACACAAGCCACCCGTGTCGTCGTGTACGTGTCTTTCCTTTGTTTGTGTGTTATTTTGCGGCTAGTAGGGCTCACAGCACATAATATTGGGGCCAAGAAGCAGTTATCTTGAAAGAACATATTGTTCCAGAAGGATAAAAGAAGATAAAAGAAGACGAACACGCTGACTGCAGCGTGTTGTTGCTGGTCAGCCATCTTGACCACATTAACTCTGCTTGTATATATATATTGTAAATACATTCTGTCTATACTCCCAACAACTCCTTGACAATATTCTTGTGCAAGCTCGTTGAGTAACGCGATTTCGTCTTCTTTCAATTTCAGGTATGGGGTTTGGCGCCACCATCACATGCTTCTCCATGTACACACTTGCCTATTTTGACAAGTACCGGGCAACCGCTACAGCTGTTAAGTACGCAGCTTGGAGTGCCGCCGGGCTCACTGGTCCATCCATCATGTCCTTCCTTGCCGGCTATTACGGCCTAAACGGAGCTCTTCTCCTCAGCGGAGCATTCATCATTCAAGGCGCACCACTGGTACTCCTTCTCAGGCGTCCTCGTCCTTTTATTATTTGGCGCAATCTACGCAGCGCTGCAAGTAACGACGATTCCTCAGCCAACATGACGAAGCCGCATCAGACGTCTGAGTGCAGTTCGCCAATACCCTCATCCCAAAGTTTCACAGAAGCGCCCACAACTCAACTACAAGACACCGGACTGTGCGTTGCTTTGTCCAAGAAGAATGTATCGGCACTATTCCACACCCTGGATTTCTACATCCTGGTGGCTTTCTTGGTATTATTTGACTGGTCCACTTCGGTGCACAGTACAACGGCCGTGGACTACGGTCAGACAACAGGGGCACCGCTTGAGAAGGCAAAGTTTGTTTTGACAACCACGGCTTTCGGTTATCTTGTTGGACGGACAGTGGTGCCTTTTGCGGCCGACAGAATACCGTTCAGCCGTGCTCCATTCGCCGTAGCCGCCCTCGCGACGTCATTTCTGACTTTCTTGGTACCATCTATGATTGAATCTTTTGACTGGTTTGTTGCCCTAAATATGATCCTCGGAATCTGTCAAGGGTATGTGTCATGCATTAGGGGCGTTCTTATATCCGAATACCTGGGCATACATCGTTTGCCGGTCATGGCTGGCTTCACGGGCCTCTTTCTTGTACCATTATCAACCAGTGGCCCGACGATTGTCGGTAAGTAAACGTAATTTTCTTCCGCTTTCCGGGTTGTGAGCTCAATGTTTTCCCTTTTAACGCCAAGCGTTCGTTGCCTCTACTCCCGACTTTCCGGGCGCTGCTTTGGTCTTGCTCGCACGCGCCGCAAGTTTTCTTGCAAAACCACCGGAAGGCCCTCGCCTCCGCGCATTCATTGCATTTGTGTGTTTACTCAAAAATAAAGGTAGGACATTAGCCAAACAATAGTAACAAGAGCTTGGTGGCGCAACCCACCACCCCGTTTCAAAGGGGGCGCTCCTAGCATCCATCCATAGAGTTTCTGTATATGCTCCCCTTGGGGAGGAGAGTTGCGCATCTGATTGAACGCACCGCTCGCGCCCCCATTCGCCAAATCGGGACACATGCGCAAAAAACATCTTTTTGAGGGAAATCCAACTTCACGGCTGCGCCTGCCATAGAGTTTCTATGGCCTGCAATGCCGCCCGCAGCGCCACCACCGTCGCAAGCCTCCGTGCGCTGCCGCCCGTTGCGCCACCGCCTTCGCGGCATGAAGAAGCAAGCACACTCGGCAGCTGAGACGCGCCTTATCCTGAATTTAATAAGAGGAGTTGCTTTTCTGCTTAACATGCACGGGTCGGCGTGCATGATCCCGGACCTATGCGCAACTCTGCTCCGGTAGGGAGCCTAACAGTAACTCTACACATCCCGGCCGCTCCCGCAGTGGTGGCGTTTCACTGTGCGCATGGCACGTGCTGTGCGTGTGTTCCCATGCGACAAAAATGCAGCTGCTGGGCTGTTTAGGTCGCGTGCTGGGCGGTGATAGTGTAAACATTACAATCGTCCATAGCCTGAAGAGAGCGCTAGGAGCTGGCGTCTCAACAGCATACTGGCCATATATGCTGAAGGAGCGCGTAAACCGGAACAGGTGCGTCTTCGCTACGCAGCGAAACGTGGTGCAAACCTCGAATAAATATGTACACAATGTATGCATACAATTCTAATAATTAAATGAATTATGTACAGTCTCCAAATTCAATAAATGTTTAACACTTCTGCCACGATGCGATGTGCCGTGTGAGGCAATGATAATGTTCAACCCTCTCAGAGATTATGAACAATGACGCACGACAACGCCTCAAGCAAACACGTCTTCCTATGTGTTCTGTGGACTACGCAGACAAACAACAATTGTGCACGTACGATAATCTTTAACATGAACTCACCACTCTCTGAAGAAACCACTCGCTGAAGAAATTACACGTTCGCCGCCAACAGTATGGCTAATTATCGTCAATCAACGCAAACAGCACACAAAGCATCGGTTACATCGATTCCCACAGTGCATGTAATTCCCGCCCCGTCCCTATCCATCTCACCTCCAGAGTTTAACATCAGCCTTTTTACAGAGTAAGCTGTTTTCGGCCTCCTTCCAATAGCCGTTTCGGTTCGCGATGGTGTCCGCCGCCGCCGCCGCCTCCGCCTCCGCCGCTGGTGCCGTAACCGCTATCGCAGGAAATGCGAAAAAAGTACCCGGTAACCGCCGGGATCGAACCCAGGCCCGCTGCACGGGAGTCGGATACTTCACCACTGAGTCACGCAAGCGCTTGCTAGCAGGCAGCGGAAAAATGCCCTTTAAACGCGCCCTTGGCAGGCGCGCAGTCGCAGACGACCCGAACCTCCGCCAGTAGGGTGATGCCATCTGGTTAAGGCGCCTGCAAACGCAGCGTGCGCACGCGCAAACGACGAGATGCGATTCAGACGAGGCGCGTAATCAACGCGATCACCAGCCTCCGCAAGTATGGTGGAGCCATCTACAGGTTTTCCGCTCAATTTAATCCGAACGCCAGCTATTTTAATCCAAGGGCCAGTCAATTTAATTCACGCGCCGCACATTTAATCCCAATGCCAACTAATTTAATCTACGCGTTAAGTATTTTAATCCTCACGCCAGTGAATTTAATTTAAAGTGTAGGTCCACGTGTGGGGTGTGATAGGAAGTTCAAAATAACAACGAAATGTTATAATTTTGCGCAGACCAAACATAACTGAAGCAGACTTTTTCATACGCTAGGAAGGAAGCATACTTCAAACCACATGAAAAAAAGTCACGTCACATAACGTAACTTTCTTGAGGCTCTCATGGGTCATTCCCAACCATACTGACATGGATATCAAAGGAACGGGAATTGAAGAAGCTATGCGATGGTGCGCACATAACGAATGTCAAACCAGGAGGAAAAAAGGTATCACGTGACCTCACGTATCTTTCGCTGGTCCATGCGTGATTAATAACAATAATAAAAATCTTTATTTTCATCAGTTCACTGACAGGAAAGCTGCGGGTAAAAGCTGCTCTGTGTAGAGGCAGCTTGACAAAAGCCCGCAGCTACCTTTGTGTAGTACATACAGCAGTGGCATGTGTTAAAAAAAAGAAGCCTAGCACACTTTAGTAAAAAAAACAAAAAACAAAAAGACATACATAGCAGTAACGCAACTTAGATTCCTAACATATGTAGCTCACGTAGTTTAGGCAGTGTACACTTGTAGGGATCAACGCAGGCTTTCACATATTTATTAAGTAGTTTGGGAAGAGTGTGCGATAGTTTACCTTCTGAGTAATTTATTCTCAGATTTGTTCTCAGGTGATTCCCAACCATATTGACATGGATATCAAACGACTGGCCTTCCAAGAAGCTTTGCGTTGGTACACACGTAACGAACGTCAAACCAGGTGGGAAAATGATGTCACGTGACCTCACGTAACTTTCTTCAGGCTCTCATGGGTGATTCCCAACCATACTGACATGGATATCAAACGAACGGGAATTGAATAAGCTATGCGATGGTACACACGTAACGAATGTCAAAAACCAGGTGGGAAAAAGGTGTCACGTGACCTCACGTATAATTCGCTGGTCCATGCGTGATTCCCAACTATATTGACATGGATATCAAACGAACGGGCTTCGAAGAGGCTTTGCGATGGTACACACGTAACGAATGTCAAACCAGGTGGGAAAATGGTGTCACGTGACCTCACGTAGATTCGCTGGTCCATGCGTGATTCCCAACCATATTGACATGGATATCAAACAAACGGCCTTCGAAGAAGCTTGGCGATGGTACACACGTAACGAACGTCAAACCAGGTGGGAAAAAGGTGTCACGTGACCTCACGTATAATTCGCTGGTCTATGCGTGATTCCCAACCATATTGACATGGATATCAAACAAACGAGCTTCGAAGAAGCTTTGCGATGGTACACACGTAACGAACGTGAAACCAGGTGGGAAAAAGGTGTCACGTGACCTCACGTATAATTCGCTGGTTCATGCGGGATTACCAACTATATTGACATGAATATCAAACGAACGGGCTTCGAAGAAGCTTTGTGATGGTACACACGTAACGAACGTGAAACCAGGTGGGAAAAAGGTGTCACGTGACCTCACGTATCTTCGCTGGCCCATGCGTGATTCCCAACCATACTTACACGGATATCAAACGAACGGGCTTTGAAGAAGCTCTGCGATGGTACGCACGTCGCGTACTTCAAACAACGTGAAAAAGAGTCACGTGACATCACGTAACTTTCGCCAGGCTCTCATGGGTCATTCCCAACCATACTGACATGGATACCAAACGAACAGGCTTCGAAGAAGCTCTGAGTTTGTAACCACACAAAGCACGTCAGACCACCTATAAAGCAGTGTCACGCGACCTCAAAACTTTGAGCAGCCATTGGGTGATTCACGAACATACTAATATGCATATAAACAAACGGGAATCGAACAGCCACTGTTACTGTTTCCACGTAAAATGACGAAACCGAGAAGAAAAGCGCGTGACGAGGCTTCCCGTAACTCGGCATCGAATTTGACTGACTGATGAATCGATTGACATGGATATCACGGCAAAAGGAATTTACCTTGAGAGGAGGTGGTACTCATAGAACTTAATCGGTAATGCTTGGCATAACTATTTTTTGGTTTCCTCGCCGACGCACAGGAAGACTGAAATATGTGCGAATTCTGGTTTCGGTAGTTATTCCTAACACATTAACGCTGCTATTCGAATTGTTGTAAAGTTCTCGTTACTCGAAATGATGTGCTGATTTGCGCGTAATCAGTGCGCACTGACTGAACTGGAAAAGATGTTTTTTTTTAAAAGCGAAGCTTTTTAAGCCAGCCGTAATTTGTTGTGCGAAGCCGTGGTAGCCATGGCACCCCAAAGGAGGAGGAGACCGCGTGGCAGGTCTCCTCGCCAGCTCCCTGCTTTCCCGACCCCCGCCTCTCTTCACTCCGCGGCGCGCTGAGCCAGGAGAAAAGAAAAAAAAAATCACCGCATATCCACGGGGTGAATGATGATGAGTGGGCGAAGGTCCGGAGGGAATCATCGGTAAACCATGAATCTTCCGTGTAATTCGCCCAGTCTCGCCGCACCATAGAGTTTCATATTACTATAACTAGAGGGCAATGTGGCGCTGCGATCGTTCAACTATCATGGGAATGATGGGAAGTACAGGCTACGGATTGGTATTCTGTTGACTGGCGAACTAGTCTACAGGTATTTTTTTGTCAGTTTTGGTTTCGCTAGTTTTGCTCCAAGCGCAGTTGCTACAATCCGTAGAACACAAACTTACTTGTGGTAGGTACTGTAGTCTGCTGTCGTAAAACGGGTAAGCGCAAAGCCACGACATAACAGTTGCTGGCGCGCACTTCAGAAGAAGCGGTACGTCAACATAAAATATAGTGAAGCATGCTCGTAAGAGGGCTCAAGCGTCCAAGATAGCACTGCAGCAGATGTGTTTAAAAGTACTCGAAGACGTTCATCAATCGTGACAGCCGATGCAGCCTTTCGAAAGAGCGAGAGAGTTCGCAAGTGCGTCTGCGCAGACGCAAGTGCGTCTGCGAGAAAAGTTAACTTTCCCCGCGTTCGCAGCGAGCAGGCGTCGTATAGCAGGCGACACTTGTAACATTTCTCTTAAAGGCGCAACACTTTTCTCATAATACAAAATTTTTATTCCCGCAAATATTTGATGAGTATTTTTTATATAAGCACATGCACGGTTGTTATTGCTGTTGTGAAAGTAAATAAATAATTATTCAATGGCGCTAAATCAGGCAGAACGATGCATACCCTAGTGGTAAACCATGCTTCAATCTCAAAGTCATACAAACTTTATTCAATGTATTATGCATTATATAAAACACAACATAAATAAAATTAATTTTTCCACGAAAATGTTTTAATACAGCTTCGTTTACTGCGCCGCATGCAAACGCCACCAGTTTCAAGACAGAAGTCAACCGAAGCCTGTACTTCCCATCATTCCCGTGTAGGTTGAGGCGACGTTCAGGAGAACCCCCGTAGACACTAACGCCACTTTTCCCTCTAGGTTTTTTATCTAGAAACTCTATGCGCCGCACTAAATCGAACGATTGACTTCCACCAATGACACGCGCCATATGTGACGTCATTCCTATTTTATAACAGCGCCCTTCATTATAATTGCACCATCTCCCGCTTAAGGGGACGCTACCACAAACGCGTTAGAAACGTGCAGTACTCTCTAGTAGAGCACTGCACGGGCTCGGGCTTACCCAAAAGCCTGGGCCCGGCCCGGCCCACGGGCCGGGCCGGGCCGGGTAGAGCAGTTTTTTCACGGGCTCGAGCCGGGCTCGGGCACGGCGTGTGCTTTTTGACCCGGGCCCGGGCCGGGCTCGGGTTTTCTGACGCGGGCCCGGGCCGGGCTCGGGCTTTATGCGAGTTATTTTCGGGCTTCTCAGCTCTGAAAAACATGTATTTTTCGGTCTCGGGCCGGGTTCGGGCCGGGCTCGGGCCGGGCTCGGGCTTAAGGTAAAGGGGCGGCGGGCCGGGCCGGGCGGGTAACTTAGTGCCGGGTCTCGCCATAAAAGTTTTGATCGGGCTCGGGCGGGCCGCCAAATGTAAAAACGGGCCCGGGCCGGGCCCGGGCCGCAAAAATCGGCCCGTGCAGTGCTCTACTCTCTAGTAAGGGGGAGAGGCCACAGCGTCTTACGCAGCCGTTTACACATGCCGGAACGTGCACCGCGTTTGCCGACGCCATCACATGACTGCTGAGAGAGTATAACCCCCGTATTCATAAACGCTCCTCGACTTGAACTTGACTTGCCACCGCCTTCAACGCGTTTCGAACGCGCTGCCCAAGGCGGTGGCAAGTCAAGTTCAAGTCGAGGAGCGTTTATGAATACGGGGGTAAGGCGGAGAGCCACAGCGTCTTACACCAGCTTCTTACACGGGCCGTAACGCGCTAGCACAAACGCGTTAGAAACGCGGTCTTTCGTTAATGTTGGGTGTTTATTGTCATCGTGGTGCGCGTGTCCATGTGCGCTTCGTGGCGTAGTGGTTAGCGCCGCGCGTTCGGAAGCGAGGGGTCCCTGGTTTGATTCCGCGCTACGACACAACTTTCGGAATTTTTTTTATAAAAGTAGACGTGGCTACCTACTACTACTACATACTACAGAGGAGGGACAGACCCACACCCTAAGGAGCTTCGCCCCTAAAAAAATGTCGCAGTTTCACCTGAAAGGCGAAGCATCAATTGCGATAGCAAATTTGTAGAGAGCTATATGGAGTAATGATATTAGCTTTATCAGCTGTATAAACTTGGACATGCAGCAGCACCGGCAACACGCAGAACTGTTGTCGACGCCGTCGGCGTTTTGCCCGCGTTCGCTCAAAATGCGTGCGGCGTTGGTGACTGTTGCCGGACCCTCTGATATAAATAGGCACTTGGTGCCGCAGCTAAACGTCGCCTCCCTTCCCTCCCCCCTCCCCCCCTCTCCCACGCCCTCTCGCGCGTCGGAAGAAGGCGCGTTTGCTCTACATATATGGTGATTGTAAAGGAGGAAAGAGACGCCTACTTCCGCAGCCCTTAAGCGAGCACGGCGCAGAACGCGCGTTTGTTCTCCGCCGTGCGTTCACTCCCCGTGAAAGCGCACGCCCCTCGCGCCCTTTCACTCGCACATACAGCGTTCGGCCCGCGGCGACGATTTCATCTCCATTGACGTCATACGGAACCTCACGGCGACGGCGACGCCGACGGCGACGGCAGAAATCTGCTTTTGAGTGTCCATATAATTGCTATCGCAATAAAAGGTGAAAGCTTGCACTAGGCCGCTCAAGACAGAGCGAAGCTGGCCGATTGATATCGAACGGCTAGCCTCCAATGCGTTCGGCAGCAGCAAGCAGCAGCGTTCGTGGCATGGTGCCAACCTTCGTTAGCCTGCCTGTGCTTGTGGCATGCCAGGAAAGCTGTCGCTCGTAGGCGCCAACGCGTCCAGCGCTAGTCACGCGAAATGTCGCCAACGCGTTCGGCGTCGGCAAGCGACAGTGTTTTTGGCACTGCACCAAACTTGGTTAGCCTGCCTGAATTTGTGGTATGCCAGAAGCGCTGTCGCTCGTAGGCGCCTACGCGTCCTGCGCTAGTCGCGCGAAATGTCGCGAAAGGGAAGGTACCTCCGACAATGATCGCTCGAGAATACCTTCCTACATGCGTAGTTCAGTTAAACCAAGTGAAGACCTAGCAGCACGCAAGTTAATACCTAGCAGTAGCAGCCAGTAAGCTTCGCGGACCCCGCAGGGGCGTCTGCGTAAGCAGGCTTTTGGAGAGTTGCGCCACCACGTACCCGAGCACACGAGGGTTGGACCCTCCCAATATGGCTAGCAATTTTCCTGCACTCCCTGATCGCTCTCCTTAAGAGGGGGCGCACCGATGAAACTTTCAAGTTCTTTTTACAACAGAAAGAAACATTTCCCCGGTATCACGTCATACATAGTGAGCATGTAACGAAGACTGTCCGAATGATATCGCCCTTCATTGTATCAAAATGCTTGACAGACACCATAGGCCCTGGCTATAAAATAACAAAGATGGCAAGCGGCGACCTCCTGCTGGAGGTGCGTGACAAGCTACAACACACCAAATTGACAAACCTTGCTGCATTCGGGGACATTCCCATTTCTGTGAGTCCACATAGGTCCATGAATACTGTCCGTGGTGTCGTTTCGGAAATCGACCTGCTAGAACTAACTGAAACTGAACTGCTTGAGGGGTGGAAAGATGAAAACGTAGTAAATGTACAAAGGATTAAACTAAGACGTGACGACAAGGAAATCCAAACTAAGCACTTGATTATCACTTTTGGAACCAGCAACCTGCCTGAATACATCGAAACTGGATACTGTAAAGTTCGCGTACGACCGTACATTCCAAATCCGCGCCGATGCTTCAAGTGTCAGCGGTTTGGGCATGGATCTCAAAGCTGCCGTGGGCGCTCCACCTGTGCAACATGTGCCTCAAATGACCACACCTCTGACGTCTGCACTTCTGATACACACTGTGTTAACTGTGATGGAGACCACCTGGCTTATTCGCGATCGTGTCCATCATGGAAAAAAGAAAAGGAAGTAATCAATCTCAAGGTCAAATTGAATATCTCTTTCCAAGAAGCACGAAGACGTTTTTTCACGACTCACAACCCATCGAAACCATCCAACGTTGATGTGACGCGGCGGGGGGCAGCGTCACTTTCTTCGGTGGCCGTCACTGTTCCGCCACCCAGCAAAATGAGCCAGCAGTCCTCCGTGCCTGCGGGCTCTATGACACCTAGGGCCTCTGCTCGGTCAGAGAAGCCCGAAACACCCGCGAGCGTACGCCGCGAGCGGGCATCCAGCGCCTCGGCGGAGGTGATGGATACATCAAGTTCACTGGCGTCCCAGACGCCGAAGGATCGGCGCAGCTCTCAAGAGCGCGCCAAGAAAGACAAAACCCGCATCACGGGGCCCGGAAAGGGCCTTGTGGGCTAACACAGATTTCCCCTCTTAAACACACATCAAAAAACACTTTCACTATGGATACACAAATACTATATTGGAATGTCAGGGGTCTACTCCACAACCTCGATGACGTTAAAGAACTCCTACATAAACATAATCCAAAATTGCTGTGTGTTCAAGAGACACACCTGAAACACACACAAACACACTTTCTTCGTCAGTACGTCATCTTTCGAAAAGACCGTGACGAAGCTAACGGCTCGTGCGGCGGTGTAGCAATCGTTGCAGATAAGTCTGTAGCTTGTCATCATGTAGCCTTACAAACACCCCTTGAGGCAGTGTCAGTTAGGGCAGTTCTCTTCAATAAGTTGGTAACTGTTTGCTCCATATATATTCCCCCAAACTATCACCCCATAAAAACAGATTTCTATAACCTCATTGATCAACTTCCGGAACCCTATCTACTTGTGGGTGATTTTAATGCCCACAACACGTTGTGGGGAGACTCGCGATGTGATGCGAGAGGTCGACGCATCGAAAATTTCCTTCTGACCTCTGGTGCCTGCCTTTTTAATAAGAAGGAGCCGACATATTACAACGCCCAACATGATTCGTATTCATCGATAGATCTTGCAGTTGGATCAGCTTCTCTTCTGCCTATCTTTGAATGGAAAGTACTTAACAATCCTTTTGGAAGTGACCACTTCCCTGTAATTCTAAGCTTAATAATGCAGCATGATAACCCTCCCAACATTCCTCGATGGAAATTAGCGTCGGCTGATTGGGAGCATTTAAAAAAATCTACTTATTTACCACGAGATTTTATAAACAATTTTAGTATCGATGATGCTGTGGCATATTTTACCGCTTTTATTATTGATGCTGCTGAAAAGTGTATCCCACAAACGAATGGTGGTTCACGTAAAATACGTGTTCCCTGGTGGAACGAAGACTGCAGACAGGCGCGAAAAAGGCAAAATAAGGCATGGGGCATATTGCGTAGATCTCCAAATGCTGAAAATCTCATTCAATTTAAACAGACTAAATCGTAGGGAAGGCGGACACGACGTCAGGCAAAGAGAGAAAGCTGGGTGAGGTTTCTCTCGGGTATAAATTCCTACACACAGGAGGCAAAAGTGTGGAATGGCTTAAGAAAGCTAAAGGGGCAACAAATTCATCCGTTGCCTCTGGTTAATGACCAGGGGAATACCTTGCAGGACCAGGCAGACTGTCTTGGGGAGCACTTTGAGCATGTGTCAAGCTCAATCCATTATTCGAAATCCTTCCTTAAATACAAACAGATAGAAGAATGTAAGCCATTCATACGCAAATGTCGACAGAACGAACCGTATAACCTTCCTTTCACTATTGTCGAGTTGAGAGCTGCCTTGATCGCATGTAAGAGCTCTACACCGGGACCTGACAGAGTCATGTATGACATGATTAAGAACATGCACACTGATACACAACTAACACTACTGGCACTTCTCAACACTATTTGGGCTGCCGGATATCTTCCATCCGCATGGAAAGAAGCGATTGTGGTCCCTGTATTGAAGCAGGGTAAAGATCCTTCCTTGGCGGCAAGTTACCGTCCCATAGCTCTCACAAGTTGCTTGTGCAAGCTATTTGAAAAAATGGTTAATCGACGCCTCATACATTTCCTTGAACTGAACAAAATGCTTGATCCCTAACAGTGTGGCTTTAGAGAAGGGCGATCCACAACTGATCATCTTGTGCGCATTGAAGGAAATATTCGGGACGCATTTGTACATAAACAGTTTTTCTTATCGATATTCCTCGATATGGAGAAGGCGTACGACACAACGTGGCGTTACGGAATCTTGAGAGACTTGTCGCGAATGGGCATCCATGGCAATATGCTAAGCCTAATGGGAAGCTATTTGTCTAATCGTACCTTCCGCGTCAAAATTGGCAATGTATTGTCACGTCCATTTATACAGGAAACTGGTGTACCCCAGGGGGGCGTGCTCAGCTGCACACTCTTTGTCGTTAAGATGAACACACTCCACGCCTCATTACCACCGGCAATTTTTTATTCCGTCTACGTGGACGACATACAAATAGGCTTCAAGTCTTGTAACCTCGCAGTGTGCGAGAGACAGGTACAGCAGGGCTTGAACAAGGTGTCCAAGTGGGCAGATGAAAACGGGTTTAAAGTTAACCCCCACAAAAGTTCTTGTGTTCTTTTCACGAGAAGGAGAGGCCTGATACCAGATCCCTGTGTAGAACTGTATGGACAGCAAATACCTGTGAACAAAGAACACAAGTTTTTAGGCATCATACTTGACTCTAAGCTTACCTTCATTCCCCAGATTAAGTATCTCAAGGCAAAATGCCTAAAAACCATGAACCTAATGAAGATTATATCTCACACAACATGGGGCAGCGACAGGAAGTGTCCATTGAAGCTTTATAAGAGTCTGATTCGTTCGCGAATAGATTATGGGGCTGTAGTATATCACTCTGCCGCCCCAAGCGCACTAAAGATGCTAGATCCCGTTCACCATCTAGGTATCCGCCTGGCCACCGGTGCTTTCAGAACAAGCCCTATTGAAAGCTTATACGTAGAATCGAATGAATGGTCACTCCATCTGCAGAGATCATACATCAGCTTCACATATTTCCTCAAAGTCCACTCTAATCATGAACATCCGTGTTATAAAACTGTTAACGATTTGTCATGTACTACACTTTTTCATAACCGACCCTCTATGAGACGTCCTTTCTCACTGCGTGTGAGAGAACTTAGCGAAGAAATGGATGTCCCACTTCTCGAACACTGTCTAATGCCTCCAGGTAAGCTGTTACCGCCCTGGGAGTGGCAGGTGATAGAATGTGATATATCCCTTGTAGAGGTCACAAAGCACGCTCCTGAACTCGAAATCGCAATGCATTTCCGTGAACTCCAATCGAAATACTCTTGCTCTGAATTCTACACCGACGCGTCAAAGTCACATGCTGGCGTATCTTACGCGGCTGTCGGTCCATCTTTTTCTGAATCAGACGTATTGAACCCATATACAAGTATCTTCTCTGCAGAAGCCTATGCAGTAATGTGTGCGGTTAAACACATTAAGAAATTAAAACTACAGAAGGCAATAATATTCACGGACTCCTTAAGTGTCGTAAAGGCACTAATGTCTTTAAGGAAACACAAAAATCCTGTTTTTATTGAACTTTACTCATATTTGTGCAATATCTACTCATCTGGTAGACATGTGACAATATGCTGGGTTCTTGGTCATAGATCCATCGAGGGTAATGTGCTAGCAGACCAAATGGCCACATCAATTACATCTCAAGCTACCAATCTTAGCAGTACTATTGCCGCCACAGATCTCAAGCCTTTTTGCGAACGAGACTGCGAAGCCACTGGCAACGCATGTGGGACAGTGAAACAAATAATAAGCTCCACTTTATTAGGCCACAGTTAGGTTTCTGGCCCTGTACAACTAAAACACGACGAACTGATGTCCTATTCTGCGTCTCAGAATAGGACACACATAAGTAACTCACAATTTTCTGTTGACTGGTAACGAACCTCCAACCTGTGGTAGATGTGGAGAGAGGCTTACTGCTACACGTGCTCGTGGAGTGCAGGGAAGTCGAAAGAGAGAGAAAGAGACACTTCCCTTTAGCGTAGCAGTACCGTCTCCCTCTCCACCCTGCTATGTTTCTTGGCGACGAACCTCTGTTTAGCACTAAAGCTGTTCTGGATTTTCTGAGCGATGTTGTACTGCATGTTATTTGCCCAATAGTTTCGTAGCGCGTCCTTTCTTCAGAGGATGTCAGCGCGACAGTAGTTTTGCATAGCACGCGCCTCCAGGCCCTTACGTTTTCAAAGGGTCTGTCAAGGCAGTAGTGCTTTAAAAAAAGATTTATCTGTGATATATTTTCGCCTATCGTTATTATCTTGCAATTTGTTCTTTCGTGATTACAGTGCACCTCATTAGCCATTGCCATAATTTTATTACATATACATTTTACGCATTTTACAGCGATTGTTTTTAGGCCCTTTTACAGCCACGACACATCTACCTTTCGCAATTCATTGCTCCATTGTCAACTCATGAACACCGGCCTGGCGTTCTTTGGCCATATCTGGCCCTTGCACCATTAAGCACCATACATCATCATCAAGCTTCGCGGTGCATAAGCTTTGCGCGACCGAGTGAAAACTTGCCTGATCTTTTTTTGTAGCCGAGTCAGGATCTTTCTGTTGCTCAGTACATGCTGCATAAAAGTGTTCTTCCTAGCATCAGAGAAGCTCCCGATTACACGCAAAATTTCCGCGTGACTGGCCGCTCGAGGCACTTTGCGTGTATTCGCGACAGGGAGCCTACATGCAACGTCGGCGTTGCATGTAGGCTCCCTAATTCGCGAGCTTATTACACACTCGGAAAAACACTTTTATGTAGCACGTATTTAGCAACAAAAAGCTGTATTTCCAGTTTTTATTGCGATAGCAATTATATGGACACTCCAAAGCAGATTTCTGCCGTCGGCGTCGCCGTCGCCGTGAGGTTCCGTATGACGTCAATGGAGATGAAATCGTCGCCGCGCGCTGAACGCTGTATGTGCGAGTGAAAGGGCGCGAGGGACGCGCGCTTTCACGGGAATCGTGCTCCCTCAAGGGCTGCAGAAGATAGCGCCAACCTTTCCCTTTCCCTCAAGAACCACTTATCATCATCGGGGAGTTAACGCACGGCGGAGAACAAACGCGCGTTCTGCGCCGTGCCCCCTTAAGGGCTGCAGAAGTAGGCGTCTCTTTCCTCCTTTACAATCACCATATATGTAGAGCAAACGCGACTGCTTCCGACGCGCGAAAGGCCGTGGGGGGTGGGGAGGGGTTGGAGGGGGAGGGAAGGGAGGCGAAGTTTAGCTGCGGCACCTAGTGCCTATTTATAGCAGAGGCTCCGGCAACAGTCACCAACGCCGGACGCATTTTGTGCGAACGCGGGCAAAACGCCGACGGCGTCGACAACAGTTCTGCGTGTTGCCGGTGCTCATGCATGTCCAAGTTTATACAGCTGATAAAGCTACTATCATTACTCCGTATAGCTCTCTACAAATTTGCTATCGCAATTGATGCTTCGCCTTTCAGGTGAAACTTCGACAACTTTTTATGTTGCTCTCCAATTTTCTCTTTAAAGCTTTTTAAATAATTTTTATGTTTGACAAGTTGAATAATTAATACTGATTATGCAATTAGGCAGAATGCAAAAATAATTTCATTATTTCCCAAGCGACGGCAAGCCAGATTACCTTGGTTCTCTCCAGCTACGTGGAATTGGCATATTTTTAAATCTTGGGGCATGATAGTTGCGACACCCTGTATCGTATACTTCCTTTCCGGCAGAACGGACTGTACGGTGCTCAGCAACTTAAACGCCATAATCGCACCACATGACGGTTGGCGCTTTTTGCACCATGAGTAAACAATATGTGAACACGGGGTATCAAATTCGTCACAAAGGCTCTGGCTATCATCGTTTCAACTCGCTCATAATGGTGCGAAAATTGTTCGCAGCGATGCCCTGGGAGCGTCACCTTTCAATCGCTAAGCACTGTACCTTCATCGTTACCTCTGCGTGCAAGGCCACCTTTGCTTATCCGCCGGGGTGGCTCAGTCAGCTAAGGCGTTGCGCTGCTGAGCACGAAGTAGCGGGATCGAATCCCGGCCGTGGCGGCCACATTTCGATGGAGGCGAAATGCAAAAAGGCCCGTGTGCTTGCTCTGTAGTGCACGATAAAAAACCCCAGGTGGTCAACATTAATCCGGAGCCCTCCACTACGGCGTGCCTCATAATCAGAACTGGTTTTGGCACGTAAAACCCCAGAAAGAAGAAGAAGAAGACATCTTTGCTTGTGATTTTTGACTCGCCGCGGTGCAGCCAATAAATATGGGTTAGCCCTGCTGAGCACGAGGTAGCGGGTTTGACCGCGCTCTCCGCGACCGCATTTCGAAGAGGCGAAATTTAACAACGCTCGTATACTTGGATTGAAGTCCACTGTGAAAAACGCCAGGTAGTCAAAATCATTTCATTATCGCCTACTACGGCATGCCTAATAACTATGTCATGGTGCTGCACGAAAAACCCCATATTTAACCTAACTGTTTATTCTCTTTTAATCTGCCTGGAAGCCATGTGCCCCGTTAGCGCTTGCTCACTACTGTACTAATTCAGTTATATTGGGACGGCTGTAACTGAAATGAAACATAGCAAAATTCATTGCTGTTTAATGTAAAAGGGTTTAAAGAAATACGTTAATTGAACTACGGAAATTTGTTTATAACGAGAGCAGCACTCACTGAGGCAATCTTTCTCATCGAATAAAGATGGCTTTCACATGTCGAAACAGTTCAGTGCGGCATCCAAAAAGGAAAAGGTGTGCTCGTCATACGGAGCACAGTCCGCACTTTGTACTCGCTGCATGGGGTCTCGTCGCTGCCTCGATGAGCATGGCCCGTCGGTGGTCTTTTCCCGGTGGAGTTGTGAACAATTCTTGGTGGTGCTCGCTCAGGAAAGCTTTAACATGCCACTTGAACTTTGAAAACATCTCTTCAATAGGATTGAAGAAGTGGCTGTAGGGTGGCAGATTCTTCTCCGAATGTGTCACGCTTGCGAGGGTGGTGTTTTCAGCGCGATGGGGGGCTGGTGCGTTGTCAAAAATGAATACGGCGTGGCTGGTGGGGTCATTTTGTTGAACTTGCTTCGAGGCTTCAGCAAGAAATTCATTGAATACTAGCGAATGAACTTTATCTACTGCCTTCCAGAGAATTAATCCCTCTGCAGACATACACGCTATAATGTTTGTTTGCACCCTTCGTACTAGGCACCTTTCGAACAGCTGGTGTTCCACGATTTGCCGTGGCGAAGCTTCTGGCACACCACACATTGAAATTTGTCTCATCGACATAAATTCGGGAGAGATTTGAAGTTTGATTTTGGAGCCATTGCGCGTAGTCTCTGCGGTCACGCTTCACGTCACTCCGGTTACGATCAGCTGGTCTGGGATTGGCAAGCTTCAGGGTGTAGCCGTGACCATCGAGTCGTCGGTAAATAGTAGTCGTGCTTACTTGAAGTCCTTGGTACCTTTCAGATAGTGTTGTCCGTAATTGATTAATCCACTATATCACAAACAGTGCTAGCGATGTCTGGCCCAAACCTTCTTGCAGATCTCCGCGCTTTCTTGTGTGATCCCTATCTGTAGCTGCTATGCAGCGCACAGTTTTGATGCTAATCCCGAGGGTAGCTGCCAACTGCTTCAAGTTTCCTCCCCTTCTAAAGGTGTCAACAATCCTCTCTCTGTCTACTGTAGAGACTGACCTGTACTTCACTTTCTCTTCGCCTTGTTCTTTCCGGGGTCGGCCACGCCGTCGGCAGTTTGCCCCATCCATCGCTACAGAGCAGAGGTTCTGGACGTTGTTCATAAGCCGGGATTCACGGCAAGAGCATTGGCAGCACGTGCGATGAAAAGGTACTGCAGCACTTTGCTGAGAAGCCGTCCCTGCAGGCGAGAAGATTGTTTTCCATAAGCCGCAACGCCCGTCTGCTGACCCATTTTCCTATACAATAGTTTCCTAAACCTTCCGCGCTTGCACTAACTTTTTTATCACTAAGGAATAGTGAAAAAAACATTTTTCACCGAACTTACTCGTCATTGAAAAAAATTCAAGAAACATCGTGCGTACAGACAACAGTGAAAATGCGTGTACTCTGCAGCAGCTACTGGGGAACCAGTAGCTATCGTCTGCAACTAAGTGACGTGTAAGCAGTCGTCTGCTTTCATCTCATTGAACTGCTCTCGGGTAACGTTCAGTTACAGAGTATGTATACCGGCATTTTGCTGTCGCCTGTACGCAGGGCGTTTCTTTTTTTTAAGATTTACTAAAAGATACAGCAAGAACATGGTACTAATATATTGTCCATCCGTTCTTTTGGACTGGCACTGTCAACTGAAATCCACGCGGCAGTCACCACCTTCCGCGCCCTTTCGCATTGGCCACATGGAAGGAGCTCAGCGAGGACACCAATACCATATGGCTGGCGTTAAAAAGAAACTATTTTTGAATTAAACGCATAGGCCGAAAGTTTTCATTTTTCCGGCTGGGGCCCAATCAGCTTTCTGAAACCTACCCCACACACACACACACACACACACACACACACACACACACACACACACACACACACACACACACACACACACACACACACACACACACACACACACACACACACACACACACACACACACACACACACACACACACACACACACACACACACACACACACACACACACACACACACACACACACACACACACACACACACACACATATATATATATATATATATATATATATATATATATTGTAACAAGCGCGAAAGCCTTGTATGATTTGGGTATGTGCCGCAAGCAGTAGTGGGACACGGAGTACGAGGGGGGCAGAAGAAGAAGACGTTCTCCTAGCGATAGCAGAACCTCAGCTGGCGCCCAACACCGTCGGTTGCGTCGGAATAAACCCTCTTTTCACGGAGAGTTACCTGTAACAGAGTGGTGGAGGTGCTGGGTACACGACGTCGCCGTACTACGGAGTCGCAACCGCTTGAACTTCGCCGGAGCCGCCGTCTAGCCGGTCTCTCGCCGACAACATTCATCATGCCACAGAACGGAGGACCAGACCCGGAGCCAGTTGCAACCACGCAAAGGTCAACGCCAGTTGCCCTTGACCACCATTACATGGAACCACGCTCGTTCGCGGGAAGAGCGGGAGAAGACGTGGACGAGTGGCTTACGCACTACAATCGGGTGAGCCGATATAACCACTGGAACTCGCTCACGAAGCTTGACAACGTAGTCTTATTTTTGAGAGAAACCGCATTGATGTGGTTCGAGAACCACGAAGAGTCCTTAACAACATGGGAACTCTTTAATGAAGAAATAGGGAAGTGTTTTGGCGACACTGATGCCAAAAAGAAACGCGCCGAGAGAACACTTGCCCAAAGAGCTCAAACTCCAACAGAGACATGCACAACCTATATAGAAGAAGTACTCAAGTTGTGCAAGATCATAAACCCACGGATGTCTGAGGACGACCGAGTCGGACATCTTCTGAAAGGCATCGCAGAAGACGTCTATAATTTTCTGATAGGGAGAGAAGACCTCACGTCCGTCTCAGATGTCTTGCGTCACTGCCGTGCATTTGAGACGTTGAAGACCCGTCGCATTGCACCCAAATTTGGACGACTGGCAAACGTGACAACTGTCGCCAGCGTCGATACCAGTCCATCCACCGACCTTGCCTCTACTATCCGGGAAATAGTACGCGAAGAACTGCGGCGACACAATGAACTAGTGTGCAACACAGCTCAACCGCCGGCTACGTACCCAGTGTATCACTCGGCGCCCACAGCACCATGCGCTACTTTGCCACCGTCTGTGTGTGTCACGGACGTCGATGTGGCTGGAACGACGTGGCCACATCTGGAGACGTTTCCGTCAGAGCAGCGGTATGGGCAACGCTTTCACTCCAGCCGTGATGCACAGAGGCGAACGGCTCCTGTTCAACGTACTGGGGTGCTGTACCCTGTTCGACAACATCTGCCGGCTGAGCGCTTGGAGCGGCATTTCGTCGAACGTCCTCTGCCCTTGTGCTACAACTGTGGTATCGAGGGCCACATCGCCAGGTACTGCAACGTGGCCCCACAACGCCGCCAGCCGCCAAGGTACGACCGATCAACAACATCTGGCCAGCAACGTGTTGGCGGTGCGTACACATATCCACGCGGGATGTCCAATGAGAACCTGGGAACACTGCGAAACCGTTCACCGGCTTCCGATCGGAGCTTGACACCACCTTCTGCTCCTCGCGTAAGCCGGTCACCGTCTCCCCGGCGCCGCTACCCGTCGCCTTCTCCGGAAAACTAGTCAGCGCGGCCGTTGGAGGTGAGGCCGCTGGACAGTCTTCGATTATCACAGAAATACCTCCGCCAATTTGCATGTTTAAAAATAAGATTTGTGTACGTGTAGACGGCGTCTCAACGATGGCCTTAGTAGACACTGGAGCGACCGTTTCCGTAATGAGCCACGCATTCAAACGCCTGCTAGGACGAAAAGTGCTGTTTTCGTGGGACCGTGCCGATGTGTTTCGTGGAGTGAGTGGAGAACTATTGTACCCTGTAGGTGTGTGCAGTGCAACAGTTAGATTGGGTTGTGAAACGTTTAACGCGGAGTTTGTAGTTTTACCTCATGCTACGCATGACGTAATTCTGGGCCTCGATTTTCTTAAGCTGTGTGGTGCCAATGTCGATTGCCGAACGGGAGAAATTACTGTAGATTCGAGCCTTCCGACCGTCTTTGTGGAACACCCGCCGTATAACGAATGTGCCCTTTGTGTGTCCGCAGATACCGTCGTACCGCCGCTGTCTGCCAAATGTGTCCCAGTCGCCTGTTCTCCTGCAACCGACAGAACATTTGAAGCTACCGTAGAGCCCATTCACCTTAGTTGCCTGAAGAAGAATGTTCTTGTGCCCTATTGTACGCTGTCGGTTATCGGCGGGCGTACTGTATTATAGACGATAAATTGCTCCAACGAACCCACAATACTACCGGAGGGTCTGAAACTTGCGGCTATTCGTGAACATCAAGTATTGGCGCTCGCCATCCTTGCAGAAGCCCCCGATGCCACGGATGAGTCCCAGTCGGATGCATGCGCCACGGACACTTCGATGATGGCTATGATAAACAAATCGCTCAGTACTAACAAACGTCAGGAACTGGCAAATATTCTACGAAAACACTTCGCGGTGTTCGACTTTTCCCAGCAAGAGGCTCCACCATCCATTCCCCCTTCTCGTGCACAGCATCGCATAGACACGGGATCTCACCAGCCTCTGCGACAAAAGCCATACCGGGTGTCACCTTCGGAGCGCAAGGTGATCAGTGACCAAGTCCGTGACATGCTGAAGAAAAACGTTATCCAAGAATCGAGTAGTCCGTGGGCAGCCCCAGTAATTCTACTTAAAAAGAAAGATGGCACATGGCGATTTTGTGTTGATTACCGCCGCCTCAATGCCGTTACCAAGAAAGACGTATACCCTTTGCCACGGATTGATGATGCTTTAGATTGCCTTTCTTCGGCCTCCTACTTTTCGAGTGTAGACTTGCGGTCCGGATACAGGCAGATTCCGATGCACAAGGCAGACAAGGAAAAAACGGCATTCGTTACACCCGACGGACTTTTCGAATTTAATGTGATGCCGTTTGGGCTGTGTAACGCACCTGCAACTTTTGAGCGCGTCATGGACAACATTCTGCGTGGTTTGAAGTGGGAAGTCTGCATGTGTTATTTGGATGATGTCGTGATTTTCGGACGCACGTTTAGTGAACACAACGCTCGCCTCAATCTTGTACTAGAGTGCCTAGGCAAAGCACGCTTGGTACTAAACTCCAAGAAATGTCGCTTTGGAGAACGCCAAAGACTAGTTCTAGGCCACCTAGTGGACAAAGAGGGCATAAGACCTGATCCAGCAAAAACTGCTGCGGTCGAAGCCTTTCAGCAACCTCGCTCAGTAAAAGAGCTACGAAGCTTCTTGGGCCTGTGCTCATACTTCCGTCGGTTTATTCCCGGATTTGCTCACATCGCGCATCCATTGACGTGTCTGCTTCAGAAAGGCGTTCAATTTGACTGGACCCCAGAATGTGCGTGTGCTTTTCGTGAATTGAAGTTCCGTTTGACGTCCCATCCAGTTCTCAAACACTTCGATCCCTTGGCTCCCACTGAACTGCACACGGATGCTAGTGGTATTGGTGTCGGCGCAGTTCTTATTCAACGCTTCGACACCAAAGAACACGTCGTAGCGTACGCCAGTCGCTCTCTGAGCAAGCCCGAGCGCAATTACACCGTCACAGAACAAGAATGTCTAGCGGTGATTTTCGCAGTACAGCGCTTTCGGTCATACTTGTACGGACGCCCTTTCACCATCGTCACAGACCATCACTCGCTGTGCTGGCTCGTCAATCTGCGCGATCCATCTGGTAGGCTTGCACGTTGGACACTCCGTCTACAGGAGTACGACTTCACCGTTTCCAATAAAAGCGGTCGACGGCACTCCGACGCCGAATGCCTGTCGCGGCTACCGCTTCCCACGACGGACTGTGACGCGGACAACTTTGACCACTACATCGTAGCCTTGGAGCCAGCATTTCCTGATCTCAATACCTTTAAGACTGAGCAGAAAAACGACGACACTTTAAAACTGCTTGCTGCCAAACAGAAATCAGCAGCCACTCGTTATTGCACACGTGATGGGCTTCTGTACAAGAACTATTCTCCCACAGGCTCACGATATCTCCTGGTGGTCCCGAAAAGTCTACGCACTTCCATCTTGCGGGCTATGCATGACGAACCCACCTCCGGTCATTTGGGAGCAGCTAGAACGCTTTGCCGTCTTCAAGAACGATTTTACTGGCCTAATATGCGTCAGACGACGCAACAGTACGTGTCTAGTTGCAACGAATGTCAAGTCGCAAACGTCCCACAAGTCCTCCTCCTGGTAGATTACACCCTGTGCCACCCCCAAGGACTCCATTCGAGCAAGTCGGGATCGACCTTCTCGGCCCGTTTCCACGGTCCTCCAGTGGAAATCGTTGGATCGTAGTGTGCACTGACCACCTGACACGCTACTGTGAGACGACCGCAATACCATCGGCTACTGCAGCCGACGTGTGCGTTTTCTTACTACGTTTTATCATCCTTCGACACGGGCCTCCTAAAGTCGTTATTAGCGATCGCGGGCGACAGTTTACTGCAGATGTGGTTGAAGAGATGCTTCGCCTGTGTTGTTCAAGTTTTCGACACTCTACGCCGTACCATCCACAAACAAACGGCCTTACGGAACGCACCAACAGAACTCTCACGAACATGTTGTCCATGTACGTGTCGACGGATCATAAGAACTGGGACAGCGTTCTACCTTTCGTAACTTATGCATTTAACACCGCCCAGCACGAAACTACCGGCTACAGCCCCTTCTTTCTTCTTTACGCTCGGCCGCCACGTTATACCCTCGATACGATCTTCCCATTTCTGAACCACGATGATGCCTGCATATCGGAGACAATCTGTCGTGCAGCAGAAGCCCGCCGCCTTGCTTATTTGCGCACTCTTGCTTCACAAGATCGCTCGAAGGCACGTTACGACCGCCGACACCGACACGTCACATATGATCCCGGTGACTTAGTGTGGATGTGGACGCCTACCAGAAAACGTGGGTTGTGCGAAAAACTACTGGCACACTATGTTGGACCTTACGTTGTGTTAGATCGTATAAGCGAATTGACATACCGCATAGCACGTCTCCTTTCAAATGGTCGACGGTATTCAAAGACTGAAGTGACTCATGTTGCCCGCTTGAAGCCCTGCACCACTGGAGATGCTGTTTGACTTGCCCGGTGGGCTTCGTCTACGTGGGGGGATGTGTTACAAGCGCGAAAGCCTTGTATGATTTGGGTATGTGCCGCAAGCAGTAGTGGGACACGGAGTACAAGGGGGACAGAAGAAGAAGACGTTCTCCTAGCGATAGCAGAACCTCGGCTGGCGCCCAAGACCGTCGGTTGCGTCCGAATAAACCCTCTTTTCACGGAGAGTTACCTGTAACAATATATATATACCCTCTGCTAACAATTTTCTGTTTCTAGCTTTATGGCGAAAGCAATTAAATCGACACTTCAGGCAAATTGTCGCGGTTATCGTCGCCGTCATGTTCCGCATTAAATCCAAAAGCCATATACATGAGCGGCCCATACCCTGTGGGTGCGGGAAAAAACACGTAACAGGGAGCCGAAAAGGTTGGCGGCTTGATGGGCATTATTTCCCACGCGCTCAATATTCGAGTCACTTGTAGGTCACGTAATCAAACGCGAATGGGACGGAGAGCACGCGTCTTCTCCTCTAGCCCTGCCGTAGCTGTGAATGACTGTGTGCGGCTGACGCTTATGGGGCCCGCGTGCCATATCTAATTGTTGGTAATCGTTGGTGGATGCCATAATAAAGTGCAACCAGGGATGGCTGCTAACTTCATGCCTGCTGTCTTCCTTGCTGGGCTGTTTTTCTGCGCCCCTAGTGTTGCAGAGTTAAGATACAGAGGCCATCGCAGATCACTCACAGAGGCCGTCAGTAGTGGACATAAAAATAGACAGATGATGATAATGAATCTAATTTTCGGAGTTGCAGTGAATCGCGCGGCTGTACGAACCGTTTGCCTCCGCTGCCGGCGTTCTTCACAATGCTTGCTTTGTAAAAGCGAGTGCTCGAGGTCATTCAGTGAGGTATTTACAGGTTTACATGGTCCATGCTTATATGTCCACTATGTCCACTATGCTTACTATTTTAAGTTTAGGTGAATGTTTACTGCAATTTATATGGCCACTATAACTCGTGTAAGGGCCACACTTTTCCGTCGCGATTTTGACGAGCCTTTCACGGGACCGGGTCATGTGACCTCATTTTTCCAACTACGCGTATGAAATCCGCCGTAAACCTCCGCGATCGCCTCCTCTCGACATCCAGTAGCGATGCGCGAAAGTACACTGCACGCGACAACTCGCTGTTGAGCCCGATCAGAATGAACGCACGGGACGCGATTGCTCCTCAGCTGGATGTCTTTTTTTTAAATATTGGCTGTCAAGTTATGGGTGCGGAGCTTACACGGGTGCGATCCTTACACGGATATACACGGTAAGAATCTTCCTTCGTGTATTTGTCTTCTACTTCGCTATCACTAATACTACTTCGCCTTCCCGGCCAAATTGCACTCTTTTTTATTTTTTTAGTACTTTGAGTCCGAGTATAAGCGCTGCTGCGCACGACTTCTAGACTTCTATTTATTCTCATTTTGAGTGAATCCAGCTTGGCATCATTTCGGTTACTGAGTGAATTCTATATACAATTAAGGTGTTTCAGCGAACAGTTTCCAAAATTTTTAAAGGTGGCCTGTGGCAGATAGTACAATTCTAGTTCATGAGCTCGTCTACTCGAAGAGGCGGGCATTACTTGTACAAAAAAATGAAATGAATAATCGACTAATTAAGAAAATTAACGAATTAGGTTTTTAGCTAATTACCTTATGGCCCATGTTGCAATTTACAAATTCTAGCCGTGGAGTGCGGATCCACTTTGAACTAATTCTCAGGAAAACACCAGTGTCGAGATATTAATTCTCTAACTTTGCGGAGAAATACATTGGCGTGCCAGTCACTTTTTCAACAAAACGTCGTTTTATGCATCAAAGCACAAAAGTATGAAAAGAACAAATTATGGGATTTTACGTGCCAAAACCACCATCTGATTATGAGGCATGCCGTAGTGGAGGACTCTGGAATAATTTAGACAACCTGGGGTTCTTTAAGGTGCACCTAAATCTAAGTATACGGGTGTTCTAGCATTTCGCCCCATCGAAATGCAGCCGCCGTGGCCGTGATTTGATACCGCCACCTCATGCTTAGCAGTCCAACACCATAGCCACTAAACAACCACGGCGGGTAAGCGCAAAAGTAACAGGAACGCCAATTCATTTCTCCACAATGTTCGAGAATTATCTCGAAACTGGTGCCATCCTGAGAATTAGTTCCTAGAGCATCCGCCTTGCGAATTCCACGGCTAGAATTTGTAAATTGCAACACGGGCCATAAGTTACTATGTTAAAAACCTAATTGGTGATTTTTTAATTAATCGATTATGCATTTCAATTTTTTGTGAAGTAACGTCCACCTCTTCGAGTAGACCAGCTCATGAACTAGAATTGTGCTATCTGCCACAGGCAACCTTTAAAATTTTTTTGAAAGTGTTTGCTGAAACACTCCGTATTTATGGCCTCTGCATGCAAGAAGCGATGTTTCCATCCCTAACGCGTAAAAGTTGTAAATAATTAGAAGAGCTTTTTTATTTTATTTTGTCGGCAGTCGTTAGCATTGCCTACTGGAAAGAGAATCAATATTGAGACACATATCACTCACGTGCTTTTCACACGCCGTTGATAGAAGACTCTACCGAAGGGGTCACTGATGTCTGCAGGTTTTTTTCAAGGTCAAAAAAGCACACAAAGTAATTTGAAGTGAGGTGAACATACATCAACATAGTCATTTTCTAGGTATAGGCTATCCCTTTAGTTGGATACCTCCTTCTCTTTAAAAATATAATAAACTTTGTCCTTTGTATGTATTTAAATATATTGTGTCTGTGCGTGGAAATGTTAAAAAAAATGTTAAAGTGAGGAAACACGGGTGAGGTAGCCGCCGATGGTGCTTCTAATGCGCTTGTCATCCTATTGTCAGAATTTTCCGAAATAAAGCGAAAGTATAAATTAAAAGCTGTGCACGTCCCCGCGAACAATGGTGCCGTAAGCTTTTAGCCACAACAAAAGTGAAAATGTGGAGGCACCGCAAGAGAACCCTCAACTTATGTGGGTAAGAGAACTCCAGTAATGGCATTTTAGGGGCGGGGGGGGGCAAGCCCCCCCCCCCCCCCGGAGAAATTCCGGAGGGGGCTAGAGCCCCAGAGCCCCTCCCCCCGTAGTCGGCGCCTATGGCTCAACGCTAAGAAAGTGTGAACTCACCTACGCTCATAATCCGCCGAGCAATGTGCGCAATTACCGCAGACAAAATGTTGACTACTTGAACGTTGTTTCACATCCAGCGCGTTTCAGAACACTTTATTGCTGATGTATTTAGGAAAAATCAATGGCGCTTTACACTTTTAGGAATTTGAGGTACTGTTGTATCTGCCATCTACCGAACTTCAATACAATGCACCAACGTAAGAGTGATGTGCAGCGAAAAGAAATGAATGAATTAATAAATAAAAATATTTCAAGGAAATGTTTTAGCATAGTTTTCTAATAGCATGCGTATTTGCGCGATTGTAGCGTTATAGCGGTCTTTTGGTCAGCAATAAAACTGCCTAACTGCAGCAGGGTTCTTACGACACATTGCCGTAAGTCCGCATTTTATAAGCCGGGAGTACCCTTTCGAAGTTACTAACGGGCAGAGTCTTGAAGTACTTTTTTTCTAGTGTAAGTATTCTTTGGGCGAGTTCCCTAGCCACGTCACACGAATAGTGTGACGTGGCTTGTATCTCCAGGAAAATTCGTAATTAGCGAAGGTAAGACATTTAATCATTATAGTAGCATAAATTTTGAACATTTGTTTCTTCATAACAGATAACGAACAATTTGACCAAAAAGAAAAAAAAGAAAATCAGAAAATACGCAGAAATATGAAACTATCTTATTCCAGTTCAGTGTGCAGTAATTATGCACAATTAACAGAACATTCCGAGTAACGCGAACTTCACAGCAATTCGATAGTATAGTTAATGTGTGAATAGCAACTACTGAAACCAGAATTCGCACATATTTCAGTCTTCCTGTGCGTCGGCGAGGAAACAAAAAATAATTATGCCAGGCATTACCGATTAAGTTGTATGAGTACCACCTCCTCTCAAGGTAAATTCCTTTTGCCGTGATATCCATGTCAATCGATTCAACAGTAAGTCGCATTCGATGCCGAGTTACAGGAAGTTGCGTCACGCGCTTTTCTTCTCGGTTTTGTCATTTTACGTGGCAACAATAACAGTGGCTGTTCAATTGCCGTTTTTTTATATGCATATTAGTATGCTCGTTAATCACCCAATGGCTGTTGTAAGTTTTCAGGTCGCGTGACACTGCTTTATAGGTGGTCTGACGTGCTTTGTGTGGTTACAAACGCAGAGCTTCTTCGAAGCCTGTTCGTTTTATATCCATGTCAGTATGGTTGGGAATGTCCTATGAGAGCCTGGCGAAAGTTACGTGATGTCACGTGACTCTTTTTTTTCACGTTGTTTGAAGTACGCGACGTGCGTACCATCGCAGAGCTTCTTCAAAGCCCATTCGTTTGATATTCACGTAAGTATGGTTGGGAATGACGCATGGGCCAGCGAAAGATACGTGAGGTGACGTGACACCCTTTACCCACCTGGCTTGACGTTCGTTATGTGTGTACCATCGCACAGCTTATTCAATTCCCGTTCGTTTGATATACATGTCAGTATGGTTGGGAATGACCCATGAGAGTCTGAAGAAAGGTTGATATCACGTGACACCATTTTCCAACCTGGTTTGACGTTCGTTACGTGTGTACCATCGCAAAGGTTCTTCGAAGCCCGTTCGTTTGCTATCCCTGTCAATATGGTTGGGAATCAAGCATGGACCACCGAATTATACGTGAGGTCACGTGACACCTTTTTTCCCACCTGGTTTGACGTTCGTTACGTGTGTACCATCGCAAAGCTTCTTCGAAGCCTTTTGTTTGGTATCCATGTCAATATGGTTGACAATCACGCATGGACCAGCGAATTATTCGTGAGGTCACGTGACAGGCTTTTCCCATCTGGTTTGACGTCCGTTACGTGTGTACCATCGCAAAGCTTCTTCGAAGTCCGTTCGTTTGATATCCATGTCAATATAGTTTGGAATCGCGCATGGACCAGCGAATTATACGTGCGGTCACGTGATACCACTTTCCCACCTGGTTTGCCGTTCGTTCCGTGTGTACCATCGCAAAGCTTCTTCGAAGCCCGATCGTTTGATATGCATATCAATATGGTTGACAATCACGCATGGACCAGCGAATTATACGTGAGGTCACGTGACACCATTTTCCCAACTGGTTTGACGTTCGTTACGTGTGTACCATCGCAAAGCTTCTTCGAAGCCCGTTCGTTTGATATCCATGTCAATATGGTTGGGAATCACGCATGCACCAGCGAAATATACGTGAGGTCACGTGACACCTTTTTTGCTCCTGGTTTGACATTCGTTATGTGCGCACCACCGCATAGCTTCTTCAATTCCCGTTCGTTTGATATCCATGTCAGTATGTTTGGGAATGTCCCATGAGAGGCTCAAGAAAGTTACGTTATGTCACGTGACTCTTTTTCATGTGGTTTCAATTATGCTTCGTAGCGTATGAAGAAGTGTACTTCAGTTATGTTTGGTCTGCGCAAAATTATAACATTTCGTCGTTATTTTGAACTTCCTATAACACCCCGCAAGTGGACCTACACATTGGATTAAATTCACGGCGTGAGGATTAAATTACTTGGCGCGTAGGTTAAATTAGTTGGCATTGGGATTAAATGTGTGACTTGTGGATTAAATTGACCGGCGCTTGGATTAAATTAGCTGGCAATCGGATTAAATTCAGCGGGAAAACCTGTAGTTAAGGGGCGTGCAAACGCAGTGTGCGCAGGTACAGGCGACGAGATGCGATTCAGACGAGGCGCGCAATCAACGCGATCCCGATGTGACATGTGCGCCACGTATTCTGGATACCTCTTCGGTACACGTTAGGGCGTCTCTTCGCAAGATAAGAAACGCCGCTGAAGAAGCGAATCGTAGAGCTACGTGCGCGGCTACAACCACTACGCATCATCGAGCTCAGCAGACTGCTGTGCAGAGAGCATTACAAGCCGCAGCTCGCCGTCGACGCCGAGCAGACAGTTCAGATCGTTCTCGTCAAAACGAGGCGAAGAGAATTTGCCCCGAAGACACTGTTGTGCGTGGTGCCGAAATTAGAGCTACTCTTACGCTCCTCTAGCTTACGCTGTGACTGTGCAGCGTGTGCCGCGCAGTTTTGTTACGTTTTTGTTTAACTACGCTACACATAGATAATAGTCAGTAGGAATTGAACAATAACAAAACAAGCTCACAGAAGGTAGAGCGGTTTGCCTATAGTTACCTGGGGAACAAATTTGACAAAACATTCTCATGTATGAAATTCAGAAATGTATAGCTTAATTAATAATTTTATTTCGGCAAATAGTTTTAGAAGGAATGATGGCTTCAAGATCACGTGAATCCATGTAGCTTTATCAGGGCTTCTCTACAATATGCTAAATGAAATATCTGCCTGAGTATGTGAACTTATGAACCTAATCAACTAATTTTGAATCGCTAATCAATGAACTGTGATAGCAACTGAGCCATAAGGCCTTCCCTGCACTGACGGGTCGAGTAGTGAGAAAAATTGAGAGCCCTTCTCCTGTCGAGGAAATGGAGGTAAGCAAAGCTAGTGGCTAGACGACGCTGTCGCCGGCGTGCTCCTTTGTTTGCCCTAAAGGTCAGAGTGGGCGGCTCTTCGCGGATGTTAGGCCTCAACATCGCGCTCCCGCAACTCGGAGTCCTCAACTCGGGGTTTCGCCTGGGCTGCGGAAGCCCTCATGCTTGAACCGAAACGGCGACCACGAGCCCTGTCCCCAGCGAGTTCGCGGCGCGGTTGCTCAAACGCGGCCTGTTCCTCGACGGAACGCACCACCCGACGCCTTCCGATCCGCTCAACGAAACTAATCTGAAGAGAGTGCAGCGCGCGCCAATGCCCTTTCGTTCGCTTTCCCTCCCCGCGACCCTGACTGGTCGCACGCGTCGCGTAATCCGGGCCAGTGCAGATTTCCCCGCACCTGCTTTTTCGTTCTTGCTTCCTTTCGTTCTGTCTTTCCTTTTGATCTGTCTTTTCTTTTTTATTTCTTGTCCCTTTCACGGCGATTGAATCCCGGCCATAGCGGCCGCATTTCGATGGGGGCGAAAAGCGAAAACACCCATGTACTTAGATTTAGGTGCACTCTAATGAACTGCAGGTGGTCCAAATTATTCCGCAGTCCCCCACTTCGGCGTGCCTCATAATCAGACCGTGCTTATGGCACGTAGAACCGCATAATTTTTTTGTCTCTGGCACATACCCGCATATCCCTGGCTCATATCCGCATATGCAATGCGGATATGAGGAAACATCCTTTAAAAGAAGGATTTAAATTATGCGAGATACATTTTCAAGCGAGTATTGTATACGCTCGCCTGCGCCGGCGGTGTAACGCTAGCAGCTTTAGCGTTACATCGCCGGAGCAGGCGAGCGTATATAATATTCGCTTGAATATGTATCTCGCATGATTTAAATCCTTCTTTTAAAGGATGTTTCCTCGGAAACGTCACCTGGAATAGTTGGCCTAATTTTATTTCTATTAGCAGCAGATCAATGAAATCTTTTACCATCTTTGATTGAAGAACTACTGCATTCATACTTCAATATTCTTGTTAATACTGATGCATCACGGGAAGTGTAGAAATAACCTTAATTCATTAGCACTCGCGACACCAACTGCCCTGTGAGAAGGGCATTAATACATAGTCATGACTGGTGCCGGTGGGCAGGCAGGCAGCAGGCCCGCAAACAACGAACTTGTAAGAAAATATAATTAGGAACCACAGCTCGCCTTGGACAGTGCTAATACTGGCAGCACTGTCAGCTTTTATGAAACACAGTGACGCTGCCCAAGTCTGTGGACTATTTATTTATGAATTGAAGGGGAGTTATCAAGCTGTCGTAGGTGCTGATGTATTGCATAAGCGGATCTACTGCTGCATGCGCTGCACATATGCAGTTTAAGTAGACGCACCTGTCCGAGGTATTCGACGTAGCGTTGCAAAGCTTCCGTAGAAACCAACAAGTTCAAAACATGCTGGTTAATCAGTGGTTTAGAGTCGTCAAGGTGACGAAAGTACAATTCCGTAGACACCAAAAATAAAGTGGTGCTGATGCCACATCCGATAAAAGACGATGTGACGTATTTGTCAGTGGCACTGACGTGAATGATCTTTGTGGCCCGCGGCTAGGTCGGTATATTTATTTGCTCCGCCACATCTGAGTCACAGCTCATGAGATGGTCCCGAGACCCCGTCTGTAATACTGTTGCCTAGGCTTATGAGCAGCAACCGTGTGTTCGAGAACATATGGCTCCACCTTATGCACGCGGGTTCTTTAATGCGATAGCGTTAAGAGCCCCGTGTCGCAGAAAATGCGGCGTCGGCCTCGGTGTCGGCGTTAAGCATCGGCGTCTGGCGGAAATAATCATGCCGAACCACATCATCCCGAACCACGCCATCCGGGCGGGGCCCTTCGCGTGGCGCAAGGCGTTACTGAACAAAAATTCCATTTCTCAAAGTAAAATCCGTCAGAATAATTGTAAAGTACGACTTAACCACAACGTACAGACGTGATAGCGTGAGGCTGTAATTTGGACATACGAGAAAACATCCTGATAAGTACTTGGGGATCTTCGAATGCTATTGCGTTCCACTCTTAAAGGCGAAGCTTAAGCGTCCGCCAATTCTGATGGCGTTTTATAGCGAAGCTGTTAAGGGATTCTAGCCACTGTAGCTCAGTCTCCGATGGTCGTGTCCGCGTGTAGAAAAAAATGTCATAGTTTCGCCCTAAGGGCGAAGCAATGAATGCGATAGCAACATAGCAATGTCATACGAAGTAAGGTGAGCGGCTTTGGTAGCAATATGAATTGTAGTAAACATGAGCTGATTAAGTAAGCAGGTGTGATGCGGCGTAAGTAGACCGACATGAAGAGAGAGTCGATGACCACGAGAAGGCGCGTGTGACACGGTGGTGTTGATGAAAAGCGCTTCCCGTGGGCAGCGCGTGCGAAGGGACACACCTGTAGCGCTGCACTGCCGATCCGGGCAGCATTGCATGTGTAGCGTGCGTTGGAAAATGTGGCCCGACTATTACTAACTGAATGAACAAGCGTGGTGTGAGCGCGCACAAACAAACATGAATAGATCACACTTAATGACTGCAGACAACGACTGTCAAAACGCTGGCAGCAAGCGCATCCGCCGCAGCGTGCGAAGGTACGTGCGGTCTATCGCGTCAACGGAAACTGAGCGGCGAATGCACGGCGCATAAAGGGCAGAGCCGTGTGGAGATAAGAGACGGTGGGGGCGAGCGACGAGCGCGGTTGTTGGCAGAGGAGAAGTGCGCCCCCCTCCCCCCCGCTCCTTCCGGCGCTGGCTTCCCGCTTACTTGCTTGCGCGTGGGATATTGAGTGCGTTCACTCTCCGTGATAGCGCGCGTCCCCGCACGCTTCCGCTCGAGCATACGGCGCGCGGCGAAGATTTTATTTATAGGGAACCTCATGGCGACGACGACGGCGACGGCAGAAATCCGGTTGAAGTGTCCATATAATTGCTATCGCAATAAAAACTCTCATTGGCCGTATGCTGTATGCACGAGTGAAAGCGCGTGAGGGACGCGCGCTTTCACGGGGAGTGAACGCACGGCGGAGAGCAAACGTGACTTCTTCCGTCGTGCGAAAGGAAGTGAGGGGACGGGAAAGAGGGGAGGCGATGTCTAGCTGCGGCACCAAATGTGTATATTGCGACCGGGTGCAAGGGGAACTGGCGCTTCAATCACCCTCGCGAAAGGAGGAAAGCGGGAAGGCAGCACAAGAGTAAGTCAGTGCGGCTTTTTCTCTGCGAGCAATTAACTGCGTACTTGTACTTTGCGCGGCCAGAGGTGATCGCGCGCACCGTATCTTGAAAGCGATCTGCAACACGGCTCCTACCTTTGCCGCTCAGTTTCCGCTGAAGCGATAGACCGCATGAACCTTTGCTTGCTTCTGATGGCGCGCTTGCTCACGCCAGCGTTTTGACAGCGGTTGTGTGCGGTCTCACAAATAACGCGCAGAAGTGTTGTCGAGGGCGGCGGCATTGGTGACGTGGTTATCAAGAACGTGTTTATGAAGCCGAGAGCTAGTGGGGCTATACTAGTTCAGGTGCAACCAAACTAGGAAGGCCCACTAAGCTTCATCAAAAGTCACTCCCTCACCAGAACAGGAATTGGCCTCCATGGTGCAGTATTCGGCCACTACCTCCCCATGACTCCGACAATTAAACCCATGGCCCTCAGTACCCAGTGGCTGCGGAGCACCTGACCAAGGCAGCGGTCAGACCTGCTACGTGGCAGAGGGTACTAAGAATCGCTGGGTCCCCACAGGCCGCCAATGGAAACTGAACCTGGCAACGTTCAACACGCGCACCCTCTCGAGTGAGGCTAGCTTAGCAGGACTATTTGAAGAATTATCAGGCATTGCCTGGGATATTACTGGCCTTAGTGAGATTAGAAGAACTGGTGAGACTTACACAGTGCTGACTAACGGCCACATCCTCTGCTACAGAGGTCTTTCAGATAAGAGAGAATCCGGGGTAGGATTTCTAGTCCATAACAACATAGCGGGCAGCATTGATGAATTCTACAGCATTAATGAGAGGGTAGCAGTCATCGTAGTAAAGCTGAATAGGAGGTACAAAATGAAGGTAGTACAAGCCTACGCCCCAACCTCTAGTCACGATGATGAAGAAATAGAACACTTTTATGAAGATATTGAATTAGCAATGAGAAAGGTGCAAACTCAGTATACTGTAGTCATGGGCGACTTCAATGCAAAAATGGGGAAAGAACAGGTTGGTGAGCAAGCAATTGGCAACTATGGCATCGATTCTAGGAATGCAAGATGAGAGTTATTAGTTGAATTCGCGGAAAGGAATAGGCCCAGAATAATGAATACCTTCTTCAGGAAGCGCAGCAACAGGAAGTGAACCTCGAAAAGCCCTAATGGAGAAACAAGGAATGAAATAAATTTCATACTCTCTGCCGATCCAAGCATAGTGCAGGATGTAGAAGTGTTAGGTAAGGTTTAGTGCAGTGACCATAGGTTAGTGAGGTCTAGGATTTCTCTCAAATTGAAGAGAGAAAGGGTGAAATTAGTCAAGAGGAAACAGGCCAACTTAGAGGCAGTAAGGGTAAAAGCAGAGCAATTCAGCCTGGTGCTCGCAAACAAATGTGCAGCTTTAGAAAAAGAAGATAAAGACAACATAGAGGTAATGAATGAAACCGTAACTAGGTTGATCTCAGCAGTAGCAATTGAAGTGAGAGGTAAGGCACCAAGGCAACCAGTAGGTAAACTCTCCCAAGGAACAAAGGATCTAATGGACCAAACGACAAAACATGAAAATGCCCAACTCAAGAAATCAGATAGAATTCGCTGAACTGTCAAAACTGATCAACAAGAAGAAAGTAATGGATATTCGAAATTATAACGTGGGAAAGATTGAGGAAGCCGTAAAGTATGGACGCAGCATTAAATCAGTAAGAAGAAAGCTTGGCATAGGACAAGGCAAGATGTATGCACTGAAAGATAAGCATGGCAATATCATCAGCAATTTCGATGACATAGTAAAGGCAGCGGAAGAATTCTATACTGACCTCTACAATGCCCAAAACAGCCAAGCTACTTTCATTCGAAAAAGTGATGAACCGGATACAGAGGCTCCTTCAATAACTAGCGATGAAGTTAGAAGGGCCTTGAAAGAAATGACCAAGGGAAAAGCTGCTGGAGAAGATGGAATAACAGTATATTTAATCAAAGACGGAGGTGAAATCATGCTTGAAGATCTTGCGGCCCTTTATACGCAATGACTCACAACTTAATGTGTACCAGAGAGCTGGAAGAATGCCAACATTATACTAATTCATAAGAAGGGAGACGTTAAAGAATTGAAGAATTCTAGACCCATCAGCTTGGTTTCAGTATTGTATTGACTCGTATACATGTTTATCTTTCACCGGTGGCCGCTTTTCACCGGCTAACAAATGTTAGACGTTATCGCTCGGCGCAGGACGCGCTTGTATCGGAAGTTTCTAGAACGTTATCGATGCTTCTTTCCGTTGTCTGTTTTCACCGACGCTTATGTTATCTGATTGTATGACCGACGCGAATTGTCTAGAACTTTCTGGAAGACCCACGGGCATCAGGGATTAATCTGGAACCTTCGATGACTCAGGTATAAAAGCCGGCGCGTTTCGCCGCTGATCAGATTTCGACGACCACCGACTGTGTTCGCCGCTTTCGTTGTGCTTCGAGTGTAGCTTGCTTTTCTGGGCACAGGTTCGCCCAATAAAGACTAAGTCTCGTCATACACAATTTTAGGACTGTTTACTTCAGTGTCACTACTACGTGACATCTGGTGGAGGTGCCAGTGCGTTCATGCAGCGAACGCCCCCGCAAAGCCGCGATCCAAGCCCGAAACCGGAGGACAACGCCAACGTCGCCAAGGACCAGCGAGCTAGCCGTAGGCAGCAAGGACTTCTGCCGGAGTATGGACTTCTTCCCGAGAAGACCACAGCGAAGAAGGCCAAGTCAACGACCCCAATGGCAGCCCCAGCGTCACCCATCCTGCTGAAACAACCTCGGGAGCCACCGACCTTCCGTGGATCATCTGCTGAAGACCCTGAAACCTGGCTGGAGACATACGGGAGGACCGCGACATTCAACAAATGGAGCGACGATGACAAGCTGCGCCATGTCAATTTTCGTTGCATGACGCTGCTCGGACCTGGTTTGAGAACAGAGAGACCACCCTGGTGACATGGGACCTATTTCGTGAGAACTTCGTGAGAACCTTCACGAGTGTCGTGCGAAAGGAAAGAGCTGAAGTTCTCTTAGAAACCAGAGTTCAATTGCCGAACGAGAACATCACGATCTTCACGGAAGAGATGACTCGCCTCTTCCGCCATGCCGAACCCGACATGCCTGAAGAAAAAAAATCGGTTCTTGATGCGGGGTGTCAAGGAGCAACAATTCGCCGGATTTATGCGCAACCCGCCCAAGACTGTCGCAGAATTTCTTTCAGAGGCCACAACGATCGAGAAGGCGCTTGAAATGCGCGCCTGGCAATATAACCGCCGTGCCCTGACCAACTACGCCGAAGCTCAACCGCTAGGCGCCGACGACCTGCGAGAGACGATCAGAGCGGTCGTACTCGAAGAGTTGCAGAAGTTATGTCCAAGGTCGCCGCTTCAGGTGGCCTCGAGCGCTGACATAGTTAAAGAGATCCAGCGGTCACTGGAAGTGCCAGAAGTTCCAGCATTGCCTCAACCACAGCCGCAAGCGATGACCTACGCCACCGTCGCCCGTCATCAAGGCCCCCCTCCGCGCTCGCGCCAGGGCCCCGTAACGCCACAGTTCCGTCGTCCACCGCCGCCAGCACGCCAGCCCGTCGCCCAGCGCAGCTACCAGAGGAAGACGGAAATTTGGCGCGCCCCCGACCACCGCCCGCTCTGCTATCACTGCGGGGAAGCCGGCGATGTCTACTGCCGATGCCTATACCGCGAGATTTGCCCACGAGGAATCGCCGTCAACGCGGCACGTCCACACCTTGGCGATCAACCACCACGCCTTGTGTTGGCTAGCTAACTTGAAGGATCCTTCAGGTCGCCTCGCACGATGGAGTCTGAGACTTCAAGCATTCGACATCACCGTCGTTTACAAGTCCGGGCGAAAGCACTCTGACGCCGACTGCTTGTCTCGCGCCCCCGTCGAACCGCCGCCACAGGACCACCAGGGTGACGACACTTTCTTGGGACTCATCAGTGCCGACGAATTCGCCGAACACCAGGAGCTAAGGAACCCGGAACTAAGGATCCTTGGAGACTACCTGGAAGGCAAGACCGTCATTTTGCCGAAGGCGTTCAGGCGAGAATTGACGTCGTTTTTCTTGCAAAACGACATTCTCCTAAAGAAGAACTTCTCGCCTCTCCGAGCCAACTACCTCCTCGTGGTACCCCCAGCATTGCGTCCAGAGGTTCTGCAAGCTCTCCATGACGACCCAACCGCTGGACACCTCGGTTTTTCCCGCACGCTCGCGAGGAGACAAGAAAAATACTACTGGCCTCGCCTCTCTGCCTACGTCGTCCATTACGTAAAGACATGCTGAGACTTTCAGCGACGAAAAACACCGCCGACAAGGCCAGCCGGAGTTCTACAGCCGATCGAGCCACCTCGCCGACCGTTCCAGCAGATCGGGATGGACTTACTGGTGCCTTTTCCGACGTCGCGATCCCGGAATAAATGGATCGTAGTAGCTACGGACTACCTCACCCGCTTCGCCGAAACAAAAGCGTTGCCCAAAGGCAGTGCTGCCGAGGTAGCCCGATTCTTCGTTGAGAACATCCTCCTGCGTCACAGTGCCCCAGAAGTCCTCATCACCGACGGCCTTCACGGCTGAACTAACTCAAGCCATCCTGCGCTACAGCCAGACAAGCCATCGCCGGACCAACGCCTACCATCCGCAGACGAATGGCCTCACCGAGCGCCGAAATAAGACCATCGCCGGCATGCTGGCAACGTACGTCGACGTCGAACACAAGATGTGGGATGCCATCCTTCCGTACGGACCTTGGCATACAACACGGCCATGCAAGAAACGACGCACATGGCGCCGTTCAACCTGGTGTACGGAAGGAAACCGGCAACGACGCTTGACGCCAAGCTACCGGATGTCTCCGACGAAGAAAATCTCGACGTTGCCACCTATTTGCAGCGTGCCGAAGAAAGTCGACAGCTCGCCCGCCTGCGCATCAAGAACGAGCAGAGAACCGACCGCCGACACTACAATCTTCGACGACGCTACGTCGAGTACCAGCCCGGAAACCGTGTTTGGGTCTGGACTCCGATATGCCGACGAGGACTTGCGGCAAGCGGGCGGAAAGGGCAAAGCGGCCGGAAAATTTTTTCCGCGCCTGTCCAAGGTGTTCACATTTGTTTTGCAACCGCCGCGGCCGCCGTTGCCGTTTTTGTCCACATCCATCTAGTCTGCGTACGTTTGTCGGCGTGGTGGCGCTCATTATCGCATGATTTCGAGCGGTATGTTCATTCATTGACCCACGTACCGTCATCAAAAGTGATCATTTTGCGCAACTTCGCGTGTCATCTGCGACCTTCGGTAAATTCCTCGTTGGCGTTCCGTAATTCTCCTCACACGGGCGCGGTAGCGTTGAGTCACAGGTTGGCGCCTAGGCGTGATAGTATTTCTTTAATAGCTTTTATTTACAAGTTGTAATAACAATTCATCATTTCGTATTGTCGGCGCCTCCAGGACACCAAAGGGGCAACGGGAACACCACAGCTAACACCCGGGCTGGCCCTTATGTTGGGGCTCGCCAAAGCCTGTGCGTACTACAAGAGACCTACGCTCCCAATCCATCGTCGCGACGAGAAAAGCAGCCCGCGACTTCGGCAACATACCGTGCACGTGCGAGGAGAATTATGGAGCGCAAACGAGGAGTATGCCATGGAAGTGGAAGAAGAAATGGCTTTTATACTTCTACCTACTTGTTTTCTAGAAATGGACAATGAATAAACGGAAGACGCGGACACCTCGGAAACGGAGGTGGTGGGTTCGCCTGACTTTGCAAAAGCGCGAGAAGTTGGGTTTCGCCAAGGCTTCGTTGCCGCACCTCCGGTCGCGCGACGTTGGATACTATCGCGAGTATTGCTGACAGTACGTTTTAGTACCACTCTTGTCGCAGAGAAAGGGGTGGTTCTTGATCGCGTCGATCAGCATTGCAGCCTACACCTTTGGTGCCATGTTCAAGTTTACGACCGGTTTACATGCTAGTGTAGCTTCCAGTGAACAGAACGACTTTCCGCCGCGTTTCCGCTTCGCCATGGCGAAAAAATCGCTCCGAGACCGATTTGGCTCGCCGCCTCTTTTTCTGCCTGTTTTGCCGCCTAGGCGGGCGGATTTTTGCAAGATTTTGCTGCTTCCGACAGCTTCGAGACCAAGGCGTGAATTTAGCCTTAGCGAGAAACTCTTACGTCGCTATTTCGGACCATATAAGATCATCCGACGGATTGGCGCACTGGACTATCAGGTCGTGCCAGACAGTATTTCGCAATCAAAGCGGCGCCGCGCACGACCTGAAGTCATCCACGTGGTGCGTCTTAAGCCTTTCTACGCCCGCTGACGAACTTAGGTCCTTTGTTGCTTTGTTATTTTTGTTCCTTCCTGTACGCGTGGTTTTGTTTTCGCTTTCGTGTTTGTAGCATCGGGACTATGCTTTTTAAGGGGAGGGTATTGACTCGTATACATGTTTATCTTTCACCAGTGGCCGCTTTCCACCGGCTAACAAATGTTAAACATTATCGCTTGGCGCAGGGCGCGCCTTTATCGGAAGTTTCTAGAACGTTATCGATGCTTCTTTCCGTTGCCTGTTTTCACCGACGCTTATGTTATCTGACTGTATGACCGACGCGAATTGTCTAGAACTTTCTGGAAGACCCGTGGGCATCATGGATTAATCTGGAACCTTCGATGACTCAGGTATAAAAGCCGACGCGTTTCGCCCCTGATCAGATTTCGACGACCGCCGACTGTGTTAGCCGCTTTCGTTGTGCTTCGAGTGTAGCTTGCTTTTGTGGGCACAGGTTCGCCCAATAAAGAATCAGTCTCGTCATGCACAGTTTTACGGCTGTTTACTTCAGCGTCACTACTACGTGATAGTATAAATATTCACCAAGATAATTTCCAATAGCATCAGGGCGACACTTGACTTTAACCAACCAAGGGAACAGGCTTGCTTCAGGAAGGGATATTCTACGATGGATCATATCCATGTCATCAATCAGGTAATCGAGAAATCTGCGGAGTGCAATCAAGCTCTCTATATGGCTTTAATAGATTATGAAAAGGCATTTGACTCAGTAGAGATACCAGCAGTCATAGAGGCATTGCGTAATCAAGGGGTACAGGAGGCATACGTGAATATCTTAGCAAACATCTACAAGAATTCCACAGCAACCTTGGTTCTCCACAAGAACAGTAGAAAGTTACTTATCAAGAAAGGGGTCAGGCAAGGAGACACAATCTCTCCAATGCTATTTACTGCATGCTGAGAAGAAGTATTCAAGCTATTAGACTGAGAAGGCTTAGAAGTGAGGATCAACGGCGAATATCTCAGCAACCTTCGGTTTGCAGATGACATTGTCGTATTCAGCAACAATGGAGACGAATTACAGCAATTGATGGAGGACCATAATCAAGAAAGTGTAAGAATTGGGTTGAACATGAATATGCAGAAGACAAAGATAATGGTCAATAGCCTGGCAAAGGAACAAGAATTCAGGATCGCCAGTCAACCTGTAGAGTCTGTAAAACAGTACGTTTATCTAGGTCAATTACTGACAGGGGACCCTGATCGCAAGAAAGAAATTCACAGAAGTATAAAATTGGGTTGGAATGCATACGGCAGGCATTGCGAAATCCTGACTGGGAGCTTACCACTGTCGTTGAAAAGAAAAATGTACAATCATTGCATTCTACCGGTGCTAACATATGGGGCAGATACTTGGAGGTTAACAAGGAAGCTCGAGAACAAGTTAAGGACCGCACAAAGTGCGATGGAACGAAATATTTTAGGACTTACGTTAAGAGGCAAGAAGAGAGCGGTGTGGATCGGAGAACAAACGGGGATAGCCGATATTCTAGATGACATTAAGCGGAAGAAATGGAGCTGGGCAGGCCACGTAATGCGTAGGATGGATAACCGGTGGACCATTAGGGTTACAGAATGGATACCAAGAGAAGGAAAGCGCAGTCGAGGTCGGCAGAAAACCAGATGGGATGATGAAGTTAGGAAATTTGCAGGCGCAAGTTGGAATCAGCTAGCGCACGACAGGGGTAAGTGGAGATCACAGGGAGAGGCCTTCGTCCTGCAGTGGACATAAATAGGCTGATGATGATCATGATGATGATGATGAAGAACGTGCCAACCTTTGCCGTACACCCTATGGCGGTGTACCGTAGCGACCATAGGGATATGATCCCTGCGGTCACTAAATAGATGAAAACCTCCGGATCATATATATTTCTCATTCTTTAATATTTCAAATAACCAATTACACCATCACATCTTAATAGTCATAATTTGGAATACATAATTCCCACCGTAGTACAGCTTCGCTGGTCTTCCATCTCGACCCCAGTAGAAGGGCTGACAATTATTTTATTATATATTTTTAGACTGTATATTAACATTTGATGTGTTACACAAATATTTTGCATACTTTTACGCGCATCTTGCTCATCCTGCACAACGTCTGTGTCATTCTCTATGTGTAAGAGTGTGTGCTAGGAGAGAAATATATTGAGGCACGCAAAGTGGTAGAATTCTAAGGTATAGAACTCGAGAGCTGCAGCTTCGAGCTGAACAAGTAGTGCCGCCTGCGACGCGAAGCGCTACTAATAAGTCGTTGTTGAGCGAGAATATGTGCGGGCGAAAGCATAGCAACTCGAAAGAACGACGCAGAATCACGCTCAAAAAAGAGTGTAATTGTGTACTTTTGCGTGTACTGCTACAAGAGCTACAGAAACACCACCGGTAAGCTCCCAAAGATAAAATTTCATTAAATTTTTGGGAAATTTACCGCAAAGAGCTACGGGAGTGCGTGGATTCGGGCCGTGCGAGGAGTGAGGTAAACAAAAACGTTGTTAAATTTTAGCGTTTCTTTCTGTTTTGTTTTTATACCATTGGAAATTTGCTCATCGCGGTCATGAACTTTGTCTTTTTTATTCCCGAAACGGGTCTTTGGCAGCCTGTGAAGAACCAAACCAAACACAGCCAGGGCCGCGTCGTATTTACACCGCCCTTGGCATCCAGCCTTACATGTGCAGCTCGCTCCCACAATGTGCCTTCAGCGTGAAGACAACTGAGCAATAAAAAAGCGAACGAATGAGACAGAGTGAACGAATAACAATCGTTTTGCTTACCTGAAGCCGCAAGTTATAGTCGACGCTTTTAATTTGCGCTACACATCTTACCAACAACGTCGGAGCTTGGGGTCCACTGCACTCATAATTTCTTCTCTAACGCCGTAAACACGATTGCTGACGTTAAAGATCATTGCCTCGGAGCAAGCTGCTTCGTTTGGAATACTTTTCCACGCTTTCAATTCTGCGAAATCCTCAAAATAAAACACGCTGCTGGTTTTGCACGGCCATTGCTCCCGTAGGCCGGCGTTGCGCGCGGTAGAAGCAGGGAAAGCGCCTGCAACAAGTCGCGACGTGTCTGCGCGCACCGCCGCTAATCGCGGCGCTGTCTGTTCTAGCGCCTCAGCGCCACCATACCAGCTCTCGAGCTCCAATAGAGGGACGCGCGTTTCACAGTTGTTTAATGGAGTAAATGCAGTACAAAGCTTTCTTAAAATGAGGAACAGTGTGTTTCGAAATTTTTGATAAAAGATTGTTAGAATGCACGCTGTATTAGTGCAAGTTTTGACTAGCTTGTCTCACATTTCAGGTTTTTTCCGGGACACCCTGGGATCGTACGACAACCTCTACGCCATGCTAGGCGCCGTAAATCTTCTTGCTGCAGCGATGTTGTCTATCCTCGTTTACCGTGACTGTGTTCATCGTAAATGCAACTGGACGTTGGAGAACTGCAACCGACCACAGCTTGCATTGGCGAACGTTAGAGTGCTGACTTGAGCTCCTGCTTTCGTGGGGACAGAATTGTTTATTGACAAGCCTCAGTATTTTCCACCGCTTGGAGATCACAGTACACAGCTTCGACTTGAAAATTCGCACAGTGGAAATATTTTGCGAGCATTTCATTGGTCTTAGTTAATACACAAGTAGATTTGTTACAATTGCCGTAAAAGTAATCGTGTTCTAGCCGCGTTCATTGTTGCGGGGAGATCCCATGCTAGGAACAAGGCGTTTCCCAAAATGCGCAAGGGGCGGTTATAGTGCAGCAGCTACATTCAGCTCTCCGGCACTTGTTAGAGGCTGTTTAAAGCATGCTTGTGCAATGTGGCTGTAAACGTCTTGTGATGATAATGGTTTGAAGACGTAATTTCGTCAACGAATAATCGTGCCACCAAATTTTTGTGCGGTCTGGCCAGTCTGCAACATGTCGATTCTCATTTCCTACACTGTAAAAAATTTCTTCAGTTTACGGTGAAAGTTGAACGTAAAACGTTGCCGGACACTTTTCCGTAGATTAAAAGCGGAGTTTCCGTAAAACGGACCGTCTGTAAAATTTTTGTCCGTGGAATGGAAAACGGTGATTTGCGTAGTTGTGACCACGGAATTATCTGTATATTCCAAATACAAAACGGTGAGCTCCGTAGAATGGAAATTCTGTAAATTGAGCTCTGTAATTTCCTAATTAAAAACGCACAGACCCTGGTGAGGAAAGGTGTGCACATAAAACACACAAAAAGAACAAAAAGGAAGACAGAAACATCTTTTTTTTTGGGTTGTTCTGGTGTCCATGTTTTCTATGCTTGCATTCCTGTACCATGAATCCGTACGAACTTGTTCAGCTTTATCTTGCTTCGTATCAACAGGTGCTAAATTTCGGTTTTGTAAATGATGATGCGGGTTTCTCCAGCCAATGAGAAAATTGTTTCTTTCATTGAAATAAGTTATACCAAGTTGTACATTACAACATGGATAACTCACATCAGATATAGCTTGAAATGGGGCAGAATCAATGCACATAAGCGGACATGCACCATACTGAACATGCTGTGTGTGCACGTTTCCTCCTTGTGTCACTGTCTTCTACACCGCTTCATCTTCGTGTCAGTGTTGCCATGTTGTATTTGAGTTCCGTACATGACGTGTACAAAGCAGACAATAAAATTCGTGGCCAAAAAGCAACAAGCCACCTGAATCCGAACGAAACTGCGTGTTTATTGTGTTGTACTAAAAAAAAAGAGCTTGCATAATAAGACACAAGAAGGATTGGTTGAGAATCGGAATGACTGATTCCTTGCAGATGCCTCCTGCTTTGCCCGAAAAGCAAAAAAAAATCAATTAAGACTCTTTAATATTAGTAAAATCTCGTTACAAGAGACACTGCTACAAGAGACACTCGGTTATAAGAAACATTTGAAAATGGTTTGGTTGGTTTTCCTATGTTCGCCATGTTAAAAAAATTGCATACAAGATACACTCGGTTACTAAGGACAACTTTTTTAGGTCCTTAGAGCAAATTATTCGCTATTTATAAGAGACACAACCCAGACACGCTCACGTAACGCGGCTAACGTCGTACTTACCGGTATGCACTGCAATTTTCATTCCTTTGGCTCGATTTTATTCCGTTCCGCAGCCGGCTGTCATTCCTCGCATGGTTGAGGCTACTAATTGCAGTGAATTTTCTGCCATTATGCTTCTACAATCGCCGTCGCACTCCCACACCGACTGTGCGACAAAATACCATTGAGTTAGATTTCCATCACAGTGTCTGCGGTGCTGCTTGCTTTGTATGCCGGTAGTACATTGTACTCCGGAGCCATTGCCATATTTCCATGAGACAGATCTGTTCGCATCAAAGATGTGTTTAAACACACTTTGGTGCTGATGTATAATAAAGTGGTCTAGTGCGACTCCCCAGTGCTTTTAGAATTTTCGGTTACAAGAGACCTTGGTTACACGAGACATGTTTCCCGGGTCCCTTGAGTGTCTCTTGTAACATGGTTTACTGTACTACTATCATCACCATTTTTACTCGGATACAACAATAAATTATTTCCAATTCACAAATGTAATTACCAGTGCTTTGGTCAAAACAAATGGTTCATAAAAAATGTCATACTCAGCCGTGTTGGTATATGTTCTTACCCTTATAACATGAAAAACTTCAGATGAAACCTACCCAAGTCAATTGATGGCTCGCTTGGAACAGGCAAAGCTGTCACGTGCACATTGACATTCAGAGATTGCATTTTCTGCATGTAGGTAGAGCTACCACGACTTTCAGCTTTCACTGCTCTAAAAGAAAACCTTGCAGATTCCACTATTTTCCAAAAACAATGAAGCACTCTTGAAACGAGCTCAAACCACTCATGTTGTACAATTACGATGCAAAACAAGCAAGCCAGAGGTACTGTCCAGATCACAAGCGTATAAATTAGTAACAATATTGACACGTATACATGTTTATCTTTCAGCGGTGGCCGCTTTCCACCGGCTAACAAATGTTAAACGTTATCGCTCGGCGCAGGTCGCGCCTGCATCGGAAGCTTCTCGAACGTTTTTGATGCTTCTATCCGTCGTCTGTGGTCAGCGACGCTCATGTAATCTGATTGTATGAGCGACGCGAATTGTCTAGAACTTTCTAGAAGACACGTGGGCACCAGGGATTAATCTGGAACATTCGATGACTCACGTATAAAATCCGACGCGCTTCGCCGCAGATGAGAGAACACCGACTGTGTTCGCCGATATCGTAGTGCTTCGAGGGCACCTTGCTTTTGTGGGCACAGGTTCGCCCAATAAAGTCCGTATCGCCATTCGCACTTCAGCGTCACTACTACGTGACATCTGGTGGAGGTTCATGCACCGAACGCCCCCGCAAAGCCGCGATCCAAGTCCGAAACAAGAGGACAACGCCAACGTCGCCAAGGACCAGCGAGGTAGCCGTAGGCAGCAAGGACTTCTACCGTAGTACGGACTTCTTCCCGAGAAGACCACAGCGATCACGGTCAAGTCCACAACACCAATGGCAGCCCCAGCGTCCCCTATCCTGCTGCAACAACCTCGGGAGCCACCAACCTTCGATGGATCATCGGCTGAAGACCCTGAAACCTGGCTGGAGACATACGAGAGGACCGCGACGTTCAACAAATGGAGCGACGAGGACAAGCTGCGCCATATCTATTTTTCGTTGGATGACGCTGCTCGGACCTGGTTTGAGAACAGAGACACCACCCTGGTGACATGGAACCTATTTCGTGAGAACATGAGAACCTTCACGAGTGTCGTACGAAAGGAAAGAGCTGAAGTTCTCTTAGAAACCAGAGTTCAATTGGCGAACAAGAACATCGCGATCTACACGGAGGAGATGACTCGCCTCTTCCGCCATGCCGACCCCGACATGTCTGAAGAAAAGAAAGTTCGGTTCTTTATGCGGGGTGTCAAGGAGCAACTATTCGCAACCCGTCTAAGACTGTCGCAGAATTTGCTTCGGAGGCCACAACGATCGAGAAGACGCTTGAAATGCGCGCCAGGCAATACAACCGCCGTGCCCTGGCCAACTACACCGAAGCTCAGACGCTGTGATGACCTATGCCGCCGTCGCCCGCCGTCAAGGACCACCTCCGCGCTCGCGCCAGGGCCCCGTAACGCCACAGTTCCGTCGTCCACCACCGCCACCAGCACGCCCGCCCGTCCCCCAGCGCAGCTACCCGAGAAAGACAGACATTTGACGCGCCCCCGACCACCTCCCGCTATGTGATCACTGCGGGGAAGCCGGCCATATCTACTGCCGATGCCCATACCGCGAGATGGGCCTACGAGGGTTCGCCGTCAACGCACCACGTCCACAGCTTGGCGAGCGGCCACGCGATAGCGCCGACTACATCGCCGGAACGCAGTGGAGACCCCGACGTCCTTCGCGTTCACCATCGCCGGGACGCTACCTGTCGCCGCAGCGCCGACCATACACTGGCCCAACCCGGGGCCGGTCCGTGAGCCCCTATCCGGGAAACTGAAAGCAGCAACCGATGGAGGTGAGGTTGCTGTACGACGCAATGCCGAAGTTCCTCCGCCGCCCAGGAAGAAGATTCGCGAATCTTCACGACGAGGTATCAGCAGGCCGCCTGGAAAGAGCCTTGAAGACAACCCTTCGCCGCCGCAAGAAGGCCGGCCGACGCGACGTAGCAGCAGCGGAGCAAGCCGACGCAGCCGTCATCGGACGCCATGACTTAATCCTAGACGACGGTCTACCGACTTAGACGTGCTGATCGATGGTCATAGTGTCACCGTTCTCGTCGACACTGGAGCCGACTATTCTGTCTTCAGTGGCCCGTTCGCCGCCAAGTTGAAGAAGGTGAAAATGGCCTGGCAAGGACCCGATATCCGGAGAGCGGGAGGCCACTTAATAGACAGTTTTAGTTTAGCGTGCGCTATGCCATTGCGTACGCTATAAAATAGCGGGTCATCACTGCGCATGCGCAGAGCGCTATCCGACCGATAGCGTATAGCGTACGCACGCTATTTCTCAGATAAAGCGTTAGCGGCTTTGCGTGGTTTGCGTAGTTTACGTAAAACATGGCGGCGGTCCCCGCTGCCCACTTCGAATTGGATTTGGCGTGGCTTTTGTAGAATTCGCTTCGTTCGTAGCAAATGACTGCGTAAACGGCTTTCGCTTAGTCTCAGGCCGCTTCGACAACAGTGTATTATGGATAACCTTGTGGAGTTTTCGAGATCGCTTCTTGTTTCGAACAACACGAAGCCTAACGAGGGAAACCTTCGAGATATGTCAGCGCCACCTGTCGGTGAAGTCGAGAGATAGGCGCGACGATGGCATATGGCCTCTGAGATTGGAAGATCTCGCCGGCCAACTAAAACTGTAATAAACGTGCGCTGTTTAGCGTACGCTGTACTATAGCGTATAGCGTACGCTATTAGTTGCGCACGCTGTACTAAAACTGTCTAACAACGCCGGCTGGAATCTGCACAGCGCGAGTCACGGTAAACAACCGCACTTACCCGGCGAGCTTAGTAATCCTGCAGCACCGCTCCATGGATGTCATTCTAGGCACGGACTTTCTAAACCAACACGGTGCAGTCATCGACTTAAGGTCCAAGTCGATAACGCTTTGAACGCACAAGGCGATAGCACCGGATACAAGCATCAGTTACCATGCCTTGAATGTGTTAGAAGAACAAGTCACCGTTCCGCCGCGCTCCAGCGTAATGATTTCCGTCGGTACCGAAGAGCCTGCAGACATGGAAGGCGTCATAGAGGGCGATCATCACTCACTGCTCGACCGTGAACTTTGCGTCGCTAGAGGCATAGCTGAGCTACATGAAGGGAAAGCAAGAGTGATGCTCACGAACTTCAGCCACGAATACAAGCACATTAACAAAGGCACCATGGTCGCCTACATCGACGAAATAGTACAAGCCAGCAATGCTTTCGCCTTCATGGATTCTAGTGCACCTGCAACAACGACTGTAGTATGTGAACCAACTTTCGACGTCAACCAGAACCTTCCCAGGCATAAGAAAGAACAGCTAAAAGCTCTGCTCCTGCAATACAAGGACTGCTTCTCGTCGTCGTCAATGGTTCGACAAACTCCTGTCGCGAAGCAACGCATTATAACCGATGAATATGTACGCCCAATCCGTGAGAGCCCGTACCGAGTATCGGCGCGCGAACGCGAGGCCATAAGGCACCAAATCGACGAAATGCTACGCGACATCATCCAGCCGTCCAAAAGTCCGTACACGTCTCTTGTGGTGTTAGTGAAGAAGGATGGAACCCTACGTTTCTGCGTCGATTATCGTCGCCTCAACAAGATCACCATGAAGGACGTCTACCCCGTCCCACAGATTGACGACGCCTAGGATCGACTCTACAACGCAAAGTATTTTTCGTCGATGGACCTAAAAACCGGCTACTGGCAAATCGAAGTCGACGAGAGGGACCGGGAGAAGACTGCCTTTATAACACCAGACGGACAGTTCGAGTTCAAGGTTATGCCGTTTGGTCTTTGCTCGGCACCTGCGACTTTCCAACGCGTCATGGATACAGTACTGGCCGGCTTGAAGTGGCAGACTTGCCTCGTCTATTTGGACGACGTCGTTGTGTTTGCCTCAAGCTTCGAAGAACACCTGCGGCGCCTTAAAACAGTTCTTCAAGCAATCAAGACCTCTGGACTCACATTAAAGCCAGAAAAGTGCCGCTTCGCATATGATTAGCTCTTGTTTTTGGGGCATGTCATCAGCAAGTCGGGAGTGTGCCCTGACTCAAAAAACTGCGGTCATCTCCAACTTTCCTCCACCCGCTGACAAGAAGGCAGTGCGTAGATTTCTTGGACTGTGCGCCTATTACAGGCGCTTCATGAATGACTTTTCACGGATCGCCGAGCCACTGACATACCTCACGAAGACCGACGTCGAGTTCAAGTCGGAGACGCCGCAAGTCGAAGTATTTGAAGAACTGAAGCGACGCCTGCCATCGCCGCCAATACTTCCGCATTTCGACGAAAACGCCGATACCGAAGTGCACACCGACGCAAGCAGCGTAGGACTTGGCGCCGTGCTTGTGCAGAAAACTGACGGACTAGAAAGGGTCGTAAGTTACGCTAGCCGGTCGCTATCGAAGGCGGAAGCAAATTTTTCCACAACAGAAAAGGAGTGCCTCGCCATCATCTGGGCTACATCAAAGTTTCGCCCCTACCTCTATGGCAGGCCCTTTAAAGTTGTGAGCGACCACCACGCCTTGTGTTGGCTAGCTAACTTGAAGGATCCTTCAGGTCGCCTCGCACGAAGGAGTCTTATCGCCGTATTCAGAAATGCAACTTAGCTTGAAGCCCATGCTTGACTTGATTTGAAGGACGCCTGGCGTGAACATTGCCTGGACACTCATTGCGTTTGCTTCGGCGCGTTCACAATAGGCGTCACTTAAGTCAAGCACGGACTTGAAGCAAAGTTGCATTTCTGAATACGGGGGTTAGACTTCAAGCATTCGACATCACCGTCGTTTACAAGTCCGTGCGAAAGCACTCTGACACCGACTGCTTGTCTCGCGCCCCCATCGAACCGCCGCCACAAGACGACCAGGATGACTACACTTTCTAGGGACCCATAAGTGCCGACGAATTCGCCGAACAACAGCGAGCCGACGCGGAACTAAGGAGCCTTGTAGACTACCTGGAATACAAGACCGTCATTGTGCCGAAGGTGTTCAGGCGAGGATTGGCGTCGTTTTTCTTGTAAAACGACATTCTCCTAAAGAAGGACTTCTCGCCTCTTCGAGTCAACTACCTCCTCGTGGTACCCTCAGCATTGCGTCCAAAGGTTCTGCAAGCTCTCCATGACGACCCAACGGCTGGACACCTCGGTTTTACCTGCACGCTCGCCAGTATACAAGAAAAATACTACTGGCCTCGCCTCTCTGCCGACGTCGCCCATTACGTAAGGACATGCCGAGACTGTCAGCGACGCAAAACACCGCCGACAAGGCCAGCCGGACTTCTACAGCCGATCAGGCCACCTCGCCGACCGTTCGAGCAGATCGGGATGAACTTACTGGGTCCTTTTCCGACGTCGACGTCCGGAAATAAATGGATCGTTGTAGCTACAGACTACCTCACCCGCTACGCCGAAACAAAAGCCTTGCCCAAAGGCAGTGCCGCCGCAGTGAAAATTGACAGTTATGGTCGTCAGTGCGTCAACATACCCTCTCCATCTCCTTAAAAAGTTATAATTATGCGCTGTGTTCACCGAAAAATTTGCCGTTTTGTCAGTCTGTGCTTTGTGAAGCAACATGTAGCACTTTCGCGACGTAAAGGAACATGCAACAAGTACACATGGACCCCATATGTGGCAGCTACAGGTAGTACCATTTATTCTGTCCATTTCTTGACTTGCAATCCCAGAACCAAACAAATAATGCAACATTTCGTTCCAGACAGTTTTACTTCCGTGACGCGCTTAATTTGGGAATTTTTTAAAGAATCCCGCCTCTCCTAAAGAAATTTGAAAGCAAAGCTCAAAATATAGCAATGCCCAAACATGAGTGCTTCTCGAGGATTTTGAGAGTCAACGAGGGCAGAGCTATTTGCCCCAAATGTCTACGACTTTCATGGCAACTGGATGGCCAAATTTCGTGCTGTTAAAAGATGCAGAGAAAAACACACTGAACTTAAAATATGTGCAACGTTATGTTTTCAAAGCTTTACTTCTTCATATTGTAGCAGCGATACTCCGTGGTAATTTCTTGGAATCCATGCTATTTGCCTGCAGTCTGTTGCAAATTATTCTTAGAGCCATAGCCACAACACTTTTTCTTTGGTATTAACTAAAATGCGGATTCGGCAAAATCCAGAAAAATGCTTGCAATTGAACAGGCGCTCCTATATTTTATTTTTAAAGAAAATTCTTTTTCTTGCGCAACTAACGATGAGGGTAGCTACAGGGGTTTGTTTGTATGGCACCTTTATATTGTTGTAGCGCAAGGCTGAACAACAGGCACAACAGAAGGCACGTTTGACATGTACACAGTGTTAACTTCCAACAACAGATTTATTTCCCGTTCTCGTCACTATATATACCCTCAAAACGACACACAACACGTGTAAAGCTTTGGTTAACATGAACTAAACAAAACCCGGAAGCGCACGCATGCAGTTTTTTTAGCCACGCAGATTTAGACATGTACACGTTTAACGCGAATAAAGATAATCAAGCTCTTTCGAGGATAATGAAATTGAAGGCTTACTGATGCATGCGTCACGAAATGTTCATATGTTTGTAGTGTCTATTGTTAAGCGCATTATCACGCACCTGCTTCTATTCATGATAACTGCTTTTTTGAATCTACGTTTGCACTTGCATCTTTCGCAATGAAGGGCAAGAAAACCGTCAGCAACCAGGGTATTTACTTTGTTACTGTGTTCTCATAGCCTGTCATTTATACATCTACCAGTTTGACCAATGTAGGACCCTCCACATCCAAGAGGAATGCGGTATACAACACACGTGATATAATCAATGAGTTTGCTTTTATGTTCCTTCTCGCTTGAAGAGTCCGGAATTCTTTCTGGCCTTGACTTCCTACACAGGCTCATGAATTTACTAGGCGCCGAAAAAACAACATTGATATCAGTCATTCCAGCAATCTTCTTAATCTGTGGGAGAAACTATGCGTGTAGGGGATGACAGCAAACTTTTTCTTTATGTCGCTTCTTGTACCACATACCTGCTCGGAACCTTTCGGTGTGCCTTTTTAAGCAGTCCTGCTGTGACTGACATGAGCACGTGGCTCGGGTAACCAGAGCCGCTTAAACAAGAGACTTTCCGTTCGAAGCTATCGTGCATTAGGTGCAGGATAGCCATGTGACGGGAAGATTAGATTCCTTGACATTAATTTAGTGCTCACCGGTAACAAAACCTGCTGGTGTTAAGAACCTAAGGCAAGTAAGCCACTTTTACCATTTCATTCCACACATACAAAACTTATGAAGAGGGGAATCACGAAGGCGTGTTTCAGTAAAAGCGCTGAAGAAGCCATGCCAGCACCTAATGCACAATAGCTTCGGACGGCAAGTCTCAAGTTTAAGCGGAGCTGGTTACGCGAGCCAAGTGGAAAAAGGTTCCGAGCAATTGGATGGTACAAACACCGACATAAAGAAAAAAAAAAGGTTGCTGTCGTCCCCTACATACATAGTTTCTCGCACACAGTAAAGATTGCTGGAAGGCGTGGCATCAATATTGTTTTTTCGGCTCCTAATAAATTGGGGAGCCTGTGTAGGAAGACAAGGCCAGAAAGAATTGCGGATACTGCATGCGAAAAGGAACATAAATAAAAATTGATTGATTGCATCACGTGTGTTGTATACGAAATTCATTTGAGTGTGGACGGTCCTACATTGGTCAAACTGGTAGATGTATAAATGACATGCTACGATATCACAATAACAAAGTAAATACCCTGGCTGCTGACGGTTTTCTTGCCCTTCATTGCCAAAGATGCAAGCGCAAACCTAGATAAAAAAAACAGTTATCATGAGTAGAAGCAGGTGCAAGATGATGCGATCTTTGTTCGCGTTAAACGTCTGCATCTCTGTTAATCTGCGTGGCTAAAAAACTGCATGCGTGTCGTTCCTGTTTTTTTGTTTTAGGTTATGTTTACCGAGCTTTTACATGTGTTCTATGACGTTTTGAGGGTACATATATATATATATATATATATATATATATATAATTACGTGAACTCGAAACGAATCTGTTGTTGAACCTTAACCCTGGGTGTGCGTCGAACTTACCTTTCTGTTGTCCCTATCGTTCAGCTTGCGCTACAACAAAACAAAAGATACCATTGATTTCATTGTTGTCAGGCTCTGGCACCAAATAAATCTTGTTCACCAAAATTAAAAGTGGTCACCAGGCATGTCTAGTTGAATTTATCTTAACATGCTCTACTGTCGGTGGTGAAGATGTTGCCAGTTTATAGGCCTGCAAGAAGGCACTAGTTAGGTTTTTTTAGGGCAAGAAGGCAACAGAGTATCTTACCTAAGGCAAGTAGTCACAGGAGTCCTGGATCAGCAGAAGAAAATTTAGAGAATCATAATGGTCGGAACTGTTATGTCACGCATTTCTGAGCCACGAATCCCTTGTCTTTGTCTCCCTTTCTTGTGTCCGTGTATTTTTGCTGCGCTATGTTACTTGTTCAGGTATGCACTGTGATGAGGAGCTTGTTTCGGAAAACTTCAAATGTGTACCTAACCTTTGTCTCACTTTTGCATGCAAGTAAAAATTATGAACTTTTCGCTGTGAACAGTCATCTCCATCTGCTGTACACTTGTGAGATAGGGTTAACAGTATTTGAAGGTTTGTACATTAAGGCAGGAGAGCAGCACTTGCTGGATGGATCATCATTTAATTTGCAGAAAAACGTAGCAGTGTGCAACAATTATATCACTAATGACCTTGAAAATCTTGTTAGTTATTCATTTGTAAGCACCTGTTGTCAAACAGCCTGATGACTAAAGGTCCGAACACATTATACACGAATATAGCATGTACTACTACACAAAAGACAGACAGACAAGAAACTTTATTTTGTCCTAAGGGACTACTTTGTCGTAGTCGCTGGCCGCACAGCCCGAAGCTGGACTTGAAGATCGTCGCTCTTGACGGCTTCTTCCCAGTCTTCTTGCCTGTTGAAAGGCGAGTGGTGCAATGCTGAACATTGCCACAGCATGTGGTTAAAGGTGGACCTTTCATCGCCGCAGTCGGGGCAGCGGGGATCCACACCCAGAGCGTAGTGACTCAGCCTGGATCGAGACGGAAATGAGCCCGTCTGCAGCATTCTCAACAGTGAGGCCTGGGGTCTGCCGAGCTTCGGGTGAGGAGCCGGGAACTGCCTGCGTCCCAGATGGTAGTGAGCCGTGATGTCATGTAAAGTAAGCAGCGGGTCCGTGGCCCAGTCGATGCCCTGCGAAACCGGGTCCCTCAGACCGGCGCGGTTGACGAGACCTCGCGCCTGGTCGTGGGCCAGCTCATTGCGGTTGATCGAGCCGGGAGAGACGTTCCGGCCCATGTGAGCCGGGAACCAGGTGATGACGTGAAGGACCGTGCCTGGTTTGCGGGTCCTAAGCACCGCCGCAGCCTCGGCGGAGACCGAGCAGGCGAGAAAGGCCATCGCTGCCGACCTGGAGTCCGTGAAGATCTGGGTGTGCCCGGGATCACACAGACCCAGCGCCACTGCCACTTGCTCTGCGACGGACGCCGTCGAGTGTTGGATGGACGCAGCATTCAGGATTTTGCCCTGGGGATTAACCACCGTGGCCGCGTACGAGTTTGATCTGGGATACTGCGCCGCGTCGACAAAGGACGCGAGCTCTGGGTTCTGCAGGGCAGTCTTGGTGAGTGCTCGGGCCCTGGCTGCGCGCCTGGCCTCGTTGTGTTGTGGGTGAACGTTCTTCGGGAACGTGGAGACTCGAAAGGCGTCCTTTTCTTCCTGGTGGAGGGGGACGGAGCACGACTCCGCGGCCATGGCGGTGAGGCCCGCCATCTGGAGCATTTGGCGGCCGGACTTGCTGGCAGACAGGCGAACGATCTGTGCCGTTTTCTGTGCTTCTACGATTTCGCTCAGGGTGTTTTGGACTCCGAGCTGCATCAGCTTATCCATGCTGGTCGTCACAGGGATACCGAGCACTCGTTTAATGCTCTTGCTGATGAGTGCGTCAATCTTGTTCTCCTCAGCGCGCGACCGATTTAGTAGGGAGGCACGTAGTTGATATGGCTCATGAGGAAGGCGTGGTAGATCCTTAGGAGGTTGGCTTCGCTGATGCCACCCCTCCGGCTCGTCACTCGTGAAACGAGTCTGAGCACGTTCTCCGTCTTCGCCCTCAGGCGCGCGATCGTTTACACGTTGCTGCCCTTAGCGTTGATGACCAGTCCGAGCACCCTGAGATAATCAACCCTCGGGATGTGCTGACCCGTATTCGTTCTGAGATGCATCGGTACTTGATCCAGCGGCGTGTCGAACTTGCGGCTGTTTCTGTCGGGCCGATACAGCAAGAGCTCCGACTTGGTCGGCGAGAGGACCAGTCCCGGGCCCTCGAGGAATTCTTTCGTGACGTCTAGGGCCGCTTGCAGAGCCCGCTCCACCGCTGCGTCCGACCCGCCGCCGCACCAGATGGTGATGTCGTCCGCGTAGAGAGCATGATTTAGATTGACGCCCCTGATTCGAACCTGTAGTAGAAGCTACCCAATACAGTATCAGTGTAGTGGTAGGTACATGGCTCCTCAATGCATGTTCTTCCTGGGAGTTGAAGCTACAATCAGAAGGTGGAAAATTCGGGATCCTTTCTGGCAAACAACTAACAATATCTCTACCTGTACTCAGCAATACAAAGGTAAATCGCAAGTTCTATACTGATAAAGAACAGTTCAGAACTGCCGCCAAGTGAGTGCAATAAATAAATGATTTCGAATTTATCCTCATGTAAGACTAGGCGTGTTTATTTGCTTTACATTACACGAAATACTGGTCAGAAAAATATTGAATTCATTCAACATTGTGATTTGCAAAACAGTAGGTGTAAGAGGTTAAGGTGGGAGACCCTCAGGTGGTATGTTGCGATGTTTCGATAAATTGTTTCAAGGAGCGCGTCTCGGCTTAACCCTTTCACATGCCCATTAGTTGTGTTGATTGAAAACTTGTGCATCTGTAAGCATTTCATGTATCTGAAGCTGTAAGAAATGCGGTGAAACTAAGTTTTCAATCAACACAACTAATGGGCATGTGAAAGGGTTAAGGCTAAATAGATAAAGAGTTTTCAGTTCTTTAGTGAGTTTGTCAAGTTTATATAATGTACACTGCGTGCAAAAACTCAGTGCAAGTACATCAGATTTGCAAACATAAACTATTTCATGTCTACCAGGCTTGAATAGCACCTATCCAGACACTCGAACATTATGACTGGTGCAACACACTGCGAAAAACAATGAAAGAAGTGACATACATACAATGACATACACCAAGCAAAGTACTCAACCATCTAACTTCATACTTGCTCTGCTAAAACAATTTGCCTATGTAATTCAAACTTGCAGCTTTATTTCAATCAGAAGAGTTTCAAGATGTACGGGACACATTTTAAATATGCTTACTTTAATCAATGCTATTGCTGTTGATGCACTATCTTGGTGTATACAACTGTGTACATAGCGCCTGAAAGGATTAATCATATTCATGTAATCTTTACTGAATCTCAAGGCATAATACTCATATTTGTTTACAGTTTTGTAATGAGATAACACGACAGATGCGGAAGTTAAAAAAGCATATTTATAGAATGCTATAGAAAACAAGTCGAAAGCAAGTATCTACAACCTCTCGCAGTACCCAGCTATTTATTATGAGTGTTCCAACATTTCCTTGTGACATGATGCACTGTTTTCACAGACATAGCTTGAATTGACCTATCTCAAGTTTTGGAAGCAACTTAAGAATTGCTATAACAAGCAGATTTGATGCGCTACCGAGACTACAGAGCCACTTACTTTTTTTAACACGAACACGTGTAATGAATTATGTCATACATATGACACAGTTTCTGATTATATTCCCAAGCATGAATCTCATAATTGCAATTTATGCAACAGTATACCTATGCGATTACTTGGGGACAGCACGAAAACACGGGAGAAGGCTAGACAACACGAGCGCAGGCAAAGAATTTTGTTTACAGACAGACATATATATATACTAGGCCTGTGTGTACTGCGTAGTTGCAGCTGCAGGATAGCGGGATAATGTAAACAACCGCACAGTTGATGAACTGCTGTTCTGCCTTTTGCTACACTTTGTGTCGAGGCTCGGTCCGAGTCCCCTTTTCGCACACTGTACCCCGATTGCTCGACATAAAAATAAAAGGAAAGTTCGAGCTTCTCCAACAGTCTATTTGAGACTATGACTGTCCTTGTGAATGTGATATAACAGTGGCCACCCCACTGCAAGCAAATGTTAGACATGGGTTCAGAAGCTCTCCTCCACTTGGTGATACCTTGATTTCTTGAGGACGCTTTTTGGTGTTCCTGTGATGAGCTTCACAGCCAAAGAGTGTGCTAAAGCGGAAGGCAGAATACCCTCCTTAAAACATTGGGCATACCTCCAGCACACAGAACACTAACCAAAGAAAACTATGCAATCCAATGGAATATCACTGTCTAGTGGTAGTTTTTCCCCATACGTGAACTCATCTAGCACTTCAGAGAAGAGAAAAAAGTCACTCTATCCATTTAGTAGCCTTATTTCTCCAGATATAGACGAGAAAGTTGACAGTTAATGAGTGCGTCAATCTTGTTCTCCTCAGCCCGCGACCAGTTTAGTAGGGAAGGCACGTAGTTGATATGGCTCATGAGGAAGGCGGGGTAGATCCTTAGGAGGTTGGCTTCGCTGATGCCACCCCTCCGGCTCGTCACTCGTGAAACGAGTCTGAGCATGTTCTCCGTCATCGCCCTCAGGCGCGTGATCGTTTACACGTTGCTGCCCTTAGCGTTGATGGCCAGTCCGAGCACTCTGAGATAATCAACCCTCGGGATGTGCTGACCCGTATTCGTTCTGAGATGGATCGGTACTTGATCCAGCGGCGTGTCGAACTTGCGGCTGTTTCTGTCGGGCCGATACAGCAAGAGCTCCCACTTGGTCGGCGAGAGGACCAGTCCCGTGCCCTCGAGGAATTCTTTCGTGACGTCCAGGGCCCCTTGCAGAGCCCGCTCCACCGCTGCGTCCGACCCGCCGCCGCACCAGATGGTGATGTCGTCCGCGTAGAGAGATTGACGCCCCCGATTCGAACCTGTAATAGAAGCTACCCAATACAGTATCAGTGTAGTGGTAGGTCAAATGGCTCCTCAATGCATGTTCTTCCTGGGAGTTCAAGCTACAATCAGAAGGTGGAAAATTTGGGATCCTTTCTGGCAAACAACTAACAATATCTCTACCTGTACTCAGCAATACAAAGGTGAATCGCAAGTACTATACTGATAAAGAACAGTTCAGAACTGCCGCCAAGTGAGTGCAATAAATAAATGATTTCGAATTTATCCTCATGTAAGACTAGGCGTGTTTATTTGCTTTACATTACACGAAATACTGGTCAGAAAAATGTTGAATTCAATCAACATTGTGATTTGCAAAACAGTAGGTGTAAGAGGTTAAGGTGGGAGACCCTCAGGTGGTATGTTGCGATGTTTCGATAAATTGTTTCAAGGAGCGCGTCTCGGCTTAACCCTTTCACATGCCCATTAGTTGTGTTGATTGAAAACTTGTGCATCTGTAAGCATTTCATGTATCTGAAGCTGTAAGAAATGCGGTGAAACTAAGTTTTCAATCAACACAACTAATGGGCATGTGAAAGGGTTAAGGCTAAATAGATAAAGAGTTTTCAGTTCTTTAGTGAGTTTGTCAAGTTTATATAAAGTACACTGCGTGCAAAAAATCAGTGTAAGTACATCAGATTTGCAAGCATCAACTATTTCATGTCTACCAGGCTTGAATAGCACCTATCCAGACACTCGGACATTAAGACTGGTGCAACACACTGCGAAAAACAATGAAAGAAGTGACATACATACAATGACATACACCAAGCAAAGTACTCAACCATCTAACTTCATACTTGCTCTGCTAAAACAATTTGCCTATGTAATTCAAACTTGCAGCTTTATTTGAATCAGAAGAGTTTCAAGATGTACGGGACACATTTTAAATATGCTTACTTTAATCAATGCTATTGCTGTTGATGCACTATCTTGGTGTATACAACTGTGTACATAGCGCCTGAAAGGATTAATCATATTCATGTAATCTTTACTGAATCTCAAGGCATAATACTCATATTTGTTTACAGTTTTGTAATGAGATAACACGACAGATGCGGAAGTTAAAAAAGCATATTTATAGAATGCTATAGAAAACAAGTCGAAAGCAAGTATCTACAACCTCTCGCAGTACCCAGCTATTTATTATGAGTGTTCCAACATTTCCTTGTGACATGATGCACTGTTTTCACAGACATAGCTTGAATTGACCTATCTCAAGTTTTGGAAGCAACTTAAGAATTGCTATAACAAGCAGATTTGATGCGCTACCGAGACTACAGAGCCACTTACTTTTTTTAACACCAACACGTGTAATGAATTATGTCATACATATGACACAGTTTCTGATTATATTCCCAAGCATGAATCTCATAATTGCAATTTATGCAACAGTATACCTATGCGATTACTTGGGGACAGCACGAAAACACGGGAGAAGGCTAGACAACACGAGCGCAGGCAAAGAATTTTGTTTACAGACAGACATATATATATACTAGGCCTGTGTGTACTGCGTAGTTGCAGCTGCAGGATAGCGGGATAATGTAAACAACCGCACAGTTGATGAACTGCTGTTCTGCCTTTTGCTACACTTTGTGTCGAGGCTCGGTCCGAGTCCCCTTTTCGCACACTGTACCCCGATTGCTCGACATAAAAATAAAAGGAAAGTTCGAGCTTCTCCAACAGTCTATTTGAGACTATGACTGTCCTTGTGAATGTGATATAACAGTGGCCACCCCACTGCAAGCAAATGTTAGACATGGGTTCAGAAGCTCTCCTCCACTTGGTGATACCTTGATTTCTTGAGGACGCTTTTTGGTGTTCCTGTGATGAGCTTCACAGCCAAAGAGTGTGCTAAAGCGGAAGGCAGAATACCCTCCTTAAAACATTGGGCATACCTCCAGCACACAGAACACTAACCAAAGAAAACTATGCAATCCAATGGAATATCACTGTCTAGTGGTAGTTTTTCCCCATACGTGAACTCATCTAGCACTTCAGAGAAGAGAAAAAAGTCACTCTACCCATTTAGTAGCCTTATTTCTCCAGATATAGACGAGAAAGTTGACAGTTAAGCAAAATAACTTGACAACACTGGTGCCCACCATAGCTAGTGTTTTACGGTTACCTGATAGTGTTCTTGTCTGTGAGAAGTTGCAAAGCAAGGCTACTCAAGGCGTTCAGCCACTTTTTAATGTCTCCTTCACAGTGCCAGGTGTGCTCATGGAAGTAAAACTACTGGAAGGCAAGCTCCAATATCTGGCTTGAAGGTTTTCTGTGGTGAGCATTGTGCTGGATCTATGCCCCACACTCAAAAGTGTCTTGGCCTTTCCTATTAGCGCACTTGAACACTGAAGCATGTTGTTGCGACCCGAACACAAGGGAGCACTCTTAACACCACCACTAAGTGGCGGGGAGCTTCGAGATCCAAGTACGGTTGCTTTTAATAGTGTGTTCGCATTGCCTTTCGCCATGCGTTGCCAAGAATCATTTAACGGAGCTGAACATAGGTGAAGTCTCCAGTCGGAGTACTTCAAGAAAGCCAAGGCTTACCACTGCTATGCAATATGTACACCAAAGGAAGCTGTCAATTCAAGCAAATTGCTGGGGAGAGTTGGAACTACCTTTTTTATTGTTAGGGCCAAAGAAACTGCGCAGGTACAAAAATGTCAACCGGACCAGGCCAAGACGTGAAGTTTGCATCAAGAAGTATGTGCTGGAGATCATAGGAAGTGCAGTTGGTGCTGTTTATAACATCCTACTGCCCTGCAGCAGCAATTAGGTAGGACAAACAGGACGATGACTCATGGACTATCTTGGGAAATAAGCACAGACCCTCGACAAAATATGGGGAAGCAACATAGCTATTGATGCTGCTTTGTGCTGTTGTACATCAACTTTTGAGCAATGAAGAATCCTCATGGCACATGTTCAAAACATACAAAACTCGCAGAATAGCCCCCACATATGCTCGTGTGTAATCGCTTAATCTTCGAAACAAATTGAGGTATTCAGATGAAGAGCGAGAGCGTTCTGAACTGGGCTGGTTGGTACATGTTTAGGAAGGAAGTGCCACAGACAGGATAAAGGGAATATGTTGCTGTGCCCGTTGCCTTCACTTCGTTCTAGCAGTAGTGCTGTTCATTCCCTTCAAGATATTCATATATTTTGGTCACCTGACCACGTGACACAGCTGCGTGCTCATGCTAAATTTTACCTTGTTATGATAACTTCCAATGTCAAACGAAAATATGTTGGGGCATCTTCACCTATTACAGTAAGCTGAACAGTGGCTAACAGTGAGCTTAACTGTGGATACACTTAGTTACCATGGAGCATATGCATGACAATGTTAGAGGTCAGCATGCATGTGTTTTTGTATACTCATAAAGGCAAACTAGACAAAGAATTATTTTATTGGTGCATGTTTTATCTGTTGCTCAAATCCCGAACTCTGGTGCTATTAGTGTTTTTTTGAACGCCACTCATGTGCAACTTAGACAAGTATGGAACAATGCCACTTTCAAGTCGACATCCTCAGGCTGAACCAATTAGTTGCCACAGGAAAAACAAAACATCATTTATCTTTTGGATGCATCTGCAACAATTATTATACTTGTATAGGCATAGTCATTCCAGCAACATTTGCAGTCATTGTCCATTTGGACTGCATATGCAAGACTGATATACGATAGAATGGCACAGCTTACCAGAACAAATAGCACAACGCAAAACTGCTTTGCCACTGGTGTTGCAAGCAGGCCCCCATGGCTGAGAAACTGAATGCAAGGCGGCACACAGACATCCTTCACTGGTGCAACAGCTGCAAATGAAATAATGATATCAGTTACTTTCTGACCGGTCATCGAAACAAAGCACAAACATTTTTATATACAATAACACTATTGCATATAAGCTCGTCACTGGGTTACTGTTATTGTTGCGAGATAGCTCACAGTATTTATAGAATGCTAATGGCCTAGTTTAACTCATTTGCAAAAAAATTTGTGAAGTACCTTCTACTCGAAAAATGAGCTGACAAAATATTTTGCCTTGCATAACCTACAACACACGTACACATTCTAGAATAGTTACTGCAGTGATGCGTGTAAGCTGAAAATTAGTCTATGCAGCTCAAGACAGTAAGTGTGAACCTCCCTTCAACATCAGTGTTGACATATATTTTGGTTTGTTTTTATACTTGTTAGGAATATATATAACTTTGGAATGTCCATAATGCACGTTTGGCCACCGCTATTCTATGTCAAAGTTACGTTAAAAATTACTTTTCGCATAGATTTGTTTTAAGATTACGGCCGCATATGGGCAGAATTTAAGCGGCAATCCTCCTTCCCAGAATACGTGATATGCTCACGTACTGCGTCAGAACGTTAATCGTCAGCCTGGTAGGTGTAAAAAAAAGCGAATACAAATTGCCAGGTAGAAAATAATCCGTTTCCTTTGCAACGACCCTTAAGGGGTATCATGCGGACAACTTTCAATTGCGATCGTGCACGATTGCTTGGGCTCTACCCCAAACCAAAGGGCACCGTGACACCCGTGTTACCTAACACTATAGATGGCACAAGGTTACGGCAGTAAGCACTCTCCACCGCCATTTCATTGTAATGAAGGGGCATGCACATCGAACATGCTCTGTGAGGTCTTCACATGAGCAATCTTCCAATCCCGGTTGTGAACACTGCGATTATGCACGCCCTGACAGGGCACTGCGTTCGAAGCTTATAATAATGGCTAAAAGTTCACTGTAATGCAACGGTGAGCACACGGCACAACACAGTACTTACTGGAATGCTAACGTCAGTAAACCAGCGGCCACATGCAGACGACAAAAGAGCTGCTAAAGGCGTCAACGCCGCTAATATTGCCTATGCGTCTCAGTTGTAGTGAATATGCATTCAACACAACAAATGCAACACCCCTTCATCACAGACTCGAAATGTCGCTTTGTCAATCCACATGGCCAAGGAATCTCGTTAAAGAGCGCGATCACACAACACAATTGAGCCCATCACCGGCCATCGCGGAGTATTTCGCACGCGCGACGTGCACCAACAACGAAAAAAGTACAGTTGAATCACTTGCTTGTGTAACAATCCAGCGCCGATTCCTTCCTATTTAGAGTGAAATCACAAATGCGACAGGAATACCACCTCCACCGTCCGCCATTAGGAGCCGCTCCTACGATTGTTTGTGCCGGAGAAATGCAACCCGGCGTGTAGGCACGCTGAAGGGGTAGTAAGCAGTGCCACCGCTCAAACATATCCGGCTTCTTTTTGTGTGTTTACTATACTCGCACGCTACACGCACGCGAATAATGTTCAAAAAGCGTTATCTATGGTGGTATTATGTAACTGGCAGTGAGAGTAGACAGTGTCTTTTCGATATATTCTTTGCGTGTTCATTTTTCATTCGTAACATGTTCAGTTGCCCTCCACATGAAATTACGGTCCGCTCTCCGTATTTAAAAAAATGGAGCTCACATCCATCTTTTGTACGTAGAATCCCACCGGTTTTCATAAAACAGAATGGTTTACGTAAATTCTACGTGGGTCTTTGCTGTAAGATTACGGAAATTTTTTTTACAGTGTTGGGTATGTAGAGAATCTCTTGTGGAGTGCTCTTGCCTGTGTTCTTTCCTTATGAAAATTTCGATGCATATTGCTGGGTACTGGTGCCACTGAGATTGAGTCTCGTATGTGCGTTGGGAGTCTCGATATGTCGTCCGATCTTGTAGTAGTTTCCGCATTATTACCGAGTTGAAGTGGCACGCTTCTACCGGTGGGAGTAAATTTCAGTCTGAAAGCAGACTGAAGAACAAGCAGACTGAAAGTCTGGATTGTTCTGTGCGCTTCTGCGAGTTCCTACAACGTGTTGTGGAGGCCTAGTTTAAGTAATCGTGCCGTAGATGCATTTTAGGGAATTGTCAATGCAGTCTTTGTAGCGTTTGTAATGTCTAGCTTTTCAAGTTCTGCTTTCTACACGGCTAGATACGGGGCCAAATATGCGATGCGGCTCGTGATAAACGTGTAGGATACGCAGGCTGTTCTGTAGTTTGAGGCCGTGCCTTTATTTTGCAACTCTCTTAATGAGCCGCGTTGGTTCAGCGATGTTTGAACTATAGGGAATGTCGCTGCGCCCCACCCGTCTTAATGTATGGCAAGGCCGAGGATTCGGAATGACTCTACTAGTGGTATTTCGATTCGGATAAGTGATTCGCTCGAGTCGCGTTGCTTGTAGGCTGGTGGTCTACCTCCAGTTCTGAATTTGAGCTCTAGCAGTTCTAATTTTTGGGGTGCTCATTGTACTCCGCATTTGTTTAAGTAACGTGCGATGCGTGTTTCTGCCTCCGGTAGTGCGCTCTGTTGCTGGCCCGAAGATGGTACTTTGGTTCATAGTGTTATGTCGTCTGCATAATATGCATGACTGAGTCCTTCTATTTCGCTTAGTTCTCTAGGCAATTGCATCATTGTTATGTTGAAGAGCCAAGACAGGCCCTTGAGGCGTTCCCTTCTTTCGCACCTCGAGCTTTTCGTTTCTTAGATTGCCTATACCAATGGTGTAGTTCTGTCTGACAAGAAGTTTTGTACGTACAGAAACAATCGCTCACCCCCGGCAGGAGCCTGGAGTTTGCGTTGGTCTGCCTCATGCGCCACATTGTCAGAGGCACACTTGACGACAGTTGCCAGAATGTAATTGTGAGGTTTAATAGGTCTTCCTTGAGTTATAATAGCACAAGTTGCGTAGAACTGCCTTGCTTGAAGACAGACATTATGTAGGGCATCAGATCATTGTCTTCGATATGAGAAGCGAGGCGTTCGTGCACCATGGGTTCCATCACATTTCCAGCACACTACGTCAGGGAAATTGGGCGGAGATTCCCTACTTGTGTTGGTTTGTTGGGCTTTGTTATCATTACGATTTCGGCATTTTTCCAATCGGCTGGAATTTGATCCCTCTCCCAGAACTCACCCATGCATTATAGTAGATTGTTTACTGATTGCTCCCGGAGATTACGGAAGATTTTGTTAGTGATTTTGTCCGTTCTTGGCGAGCTGTGTGTAGTTAGGTTTTCAGTACAGCCCCGAACTCTGCGTGGGAAAAGGGTCTTTTTGCTGTTCTTGATTATGTGAGCATTTGTGTGGCTTATAATTGCTCTTGCTCGTGGTTTTTCCTACCGTTACCTTATTCTTGCTTCCTTCCAATACTTGCTCATCTGTACCTTGGTAATTGTGGAGTGACTTTGTAAGGTAATGTCGCTGTAGTGTCTTGGTTTCCGCCATTGGTAGAAGCTACTTGATATTGTGCCAAGACTTTATCGTGCTTATCGCGCCTTGAAGTAGGTCAAACATATGGTTGCAATTTTGCCTGCTAAGCTTCTGAGCGTGCACATCGGCTAATGGAGTAATGCAGGCGACACGTTGCTTGGGTGTCAGGCTGTTTCATCTTCTTCCACCATTTGTGATGTCCTCTTCGGGTTTCCTATAGGCGGAGGCGTTGTGGGTTGACTGCTGGTGTGTCCGTTGTCAATGGAATTTCCTTGATGTGTCTTTCGGCTTCTTTGACAACTACGTACGTAGCCAAGCAGCTATGTCTTGAATTTTGCCGGCTTCATCACTTTTCCTGAAAGCGGCTCAGTCGGCGATTTTTGCTTTCCTGATTAGAATCTATGTATTACGGTGCAGTACTTCAAATTTTATAATACTGCTACACAAGGTGATAAATAGAAAATGAGACGAATCTGATTGATCCGCGCGTTTCGAGAGCAGTGCAGAGGAAGCTTGGCTAACCTCGTACTCCTCTTCCAACTTTTCTTCCAACTAGTTATCAGCGCGGCATCCGTGGTTCTTCGCAAGAGCTCGTGGCATTTTCCCACTGGCAGACGAAGCCCGCCGGGAAAGTCAGTTTCATCGGCCGTGTGAACTAGTAAAGATAGACATACTAACTAAATCAAAAAAGCAGGGTGTTGTGCGCGCACAACCAAACATGCACACCTCTCACTCGATGACCGCGGAAACTCGCTGTCACAACGCTGGAGTGAGGAAGCGCGCAGCACAAGCCAGCGAATTGACCTTTCTGGCGTCTCTCGCATGAACGCGAACCAAGGCGTGAAAACATAGCGCAGGGCGGACTCTGTCCCCGTCCCAGATGCTTTCAAGATACAGCGGCCATGACGGGTGCAAGCGACCGCCCGGGCAACCTGGAGTAGAACGTGCCACCCTCCCTCCCCTCCCTCCGGACACTTGCTTGGAATGGAAGACGGCGCCTTTCCTTTCAGCATCCCTATCCTGCGGGCGCCAGATATAGCCGAGGTCGCCGCCTGACCCTCGCAGGCTTTCACTCGCACACACAGCATATGGTGCGTGGCGATGATTTTATTGCCCTTGGATTTTATACGGAACTTCACGGCGACGGCGGAAATGCACCTGGAGTTGCCATATAATTGCAATCGCAATAAAAAGTATCATTTACCTTGGACAATAGAAATCCCACAAGTTGTTTGGCATTATGATAGCGCGGTTGAAGTGGACGACGATACTTTTATTGCAGCAGTGCTATCTCAACTGTTCATGCTGGATAACAATATATATCCAAATAATGGAAATTCTGCAATGAAACGCCGTCGAAGGCGCTTCATATATAAGTCTTGCATCTCATGTGATAAATGTTATAGATGCTCATTAATTTGAGTTTAGCAAAAAAGCTTAAGACCAGTTATTTAAACGATGGAATTTTCAGTTTCGTGATTGCATGTCATCTGCGTATCATGTGGTGCGCTAGTGAGTCTAAAAAATTGCGTAGCTTGGACTGGAGGCCCAATGCTAAACAGACAGCGGAGGTGATTAACAGCTAGCTAGTCCTAGCTTTTGGGTTAGGCTAAGCCGTACCAAGTCATCCCTAGAATTTTCCGGATTTTATTGATTGTTGACTGATTATTGATAAGCTATTGATTGACTATCGATGATTGCCTAAGCTTAAGTAGTCCCCAACCATGCTTTGCTAGACTTAGCCAGGCTCAGCTTCGCTAGTTCACAGGGGTATGTGCCATTGCGCTTTGACCCTTCCTGCGGAACCGCTAGGATTGGCCCACGATTTCTGTTCGCACGTCACGGACTAACGCCCGGCTTAAACAGCTCCGCTGTTAAAATGTAATGTGCTATGGTTCTCCGATAATAATTTCAGACGGTCATGCTTGACACTCTTGATGCATTTGTAATAAGTGCCCTCGAAGAATTATTACGGTGTTATTTACTGTATATACTTCAGTTGTAGATAACCATTGATGTATCAGAAGCAACCTTATACCGTAAGTTGTTATTATAAATTTATAATGTAAATATCTAAGCAATAATTCTTGCGCTCACCCGAAATTTCGCTAGGACCGTGGCTTACGCATTCTCAAATTTTGACGTTTTGTTATCAGTTCGATTAAATCTCTTCGGTCCCACGAGTCGTACTGACTTCGAAGTGAAGCTCACAGATGTTTCGTGATGAGTCTACTGAAAGGCACCATGACAATAGCTCTTGCAACTTTCATATAACGCTAATAATTGCGAAGCATGCACGCACGGTAAAATCCCGGGCAACAATAAGATTATCAATTTCGGTTCACATAAACGTATAGCTTCGTACAAGTGTGTCCATATGCAAGGGTGTTCAAGTGCAACAGGTAAATAGTTGCTAAACAATTTATTTGCTCATTGAAGACGTCCTGAACAATATTTTTTCACGTTGGATAAGACATTGTATATTCATGTGGAATTGTTCCCGGCTAAAATTTTGCAGATTTTGTTTTAAAGAACTGGTGTAGTGTTTGGTTAGAATACTGTTCTTTAGAGGTGATAACGGGCAAATCGGCCCTGGTTAACAATGATTTTGAACTTTTCAACTTGTGCTCAGTGCTTGCATCCTTCCTCTTTTCAATGACAGGTCTGTCGGCATTGCTTAGCGGTGAGTCGTGTATATTTATAGGTATCCATAAGAAAATTACACCAGGATGTCTCACAAGTTGCTTCAAGTTGGCTGCTGCTATGTTAAGCAAAGGTTAGGGACACTAGACTATTATATCTTAAAAGCAACCCACGAAGATTATCTACATTAAATATGAGGTTCTGCCGATAAAATGTAATAAAAATTATTTTGCTTCGCAGAAGGCCTGAGCATAGAGTTAGAGCGTATGTTTAGTTTCAATGTAATTACTCTAGACCACAGCTTCGATGTATCTAGGATATACATGATCTTGAAGGCCAGGATAATGTCACCATAAACGTCTTCTGTCGCAATGCGGTCGCGAAGAGGGGTACAAAAGGCGCACGTTGCAATGAGGCTACCACTGCGTTTCTTCCGTAAATAATCGGCGCCATACAAATTTGCACATTCGGCACAAATTCCTAACAATATCAAAATTCACCTCCCCAACGGCTACCGCTACGACAGGCATGCAACCTTCGCGGCTGTTTGAGAGTCCCACAAAACAACTTTCAGTTAACTGTCGCGAGAAGGCGCACGACCACCTCACTTTAACGACATCCGTAATGTTATTCCGTAACATTATCCGTAACGTACGTAGGTTCAGACGAGTCTGCAGGATGAGGAGATCATTTGCAAGTCGGCGATCCAATACAGCGTCACTTCCGGGAGCTGAATCAGTCAGTTTTGTGGGGATGAGAATCCCGAAAGATGTGGTGACGAACACAGGCGGGACAAAGGCGAGCGGGAGCGACCATCGAGTGGCGATGGATATTGGCTAGAGCGCTTGGTCGATCTGGGAGCATCAGGGTTTATCGAGTTATCGTTTGATTTACCGAATTATCACCATTGCGTTGGATCCCGAAGTGACTGAATAGTATCGGCTGGTCGAGGAGGTTGAACAGTAGGGCTAAACCAAGGGCGACTTACGGTGACAGACCAGTGAGACGCCTACATTTGCCAATTCTTCCCGCACAACCGCCTAAATCAGGAAGGTTCTGTCGAGAATCGTTAGAATAGGATGCCAAAAAAAGAGGAAGGAGAGATGGTTGCGCAGAATCGTACAATTTCGCGGCGCAGAATCGGCACAAGGCCATCAACTGTAGATGGCTGAAGAGATGAATGAGCGCCGGGCATTAGGACGTAGTAGCGGGATTCGGAAGCTGCATGAACTGTTGGGCGATACGAGTGCTCTTCACGCCGAAATGTTAGCAGTTGATAAGACTTGGGAGATAAGGAAGTTAAGCATCATATGCGATTCCTTTCAGGACATGGTCTACCGTGCCAGCCTCGGACCTGTTAACATATACAATGCCCGTGATGTATAATTTGGTAGTTGTTTGAGCCGGACAGGGGAGCTCTCTCGTAGCGGCGCACTGCCGACCAGCGAGCAGGCTGACGAGGTCGCGTAACTTGTGTTTGAATAAGTTCCAGCTGGTCATTTTGTGTTTGTGAGCGCTATATAGCATACGGGAGCGGTCTCCTTGAGTTAAAAACACGCATAGATTTGACGGCATCACTGTCGGGTCCCATCGATTGTGCGAATCGACGTGCTCGCATTTACGAAGTCATTCGTAGGCGTGTATGGTGTCGGTGCCGGAAGAGGCGCCAGATTCGCCTATCTGGGATAAGGCGACCAATAACTGCGGCAAAGCAAGCCCTGGTAGCGTGGTGGAACCAGTCGCCTCGTCTATCGGCATGGTAGGACGGCCGAGGACAAGTGCGCGACGGAGCTCCGTGTTACGCCGAATCCCAGCACCTACACCAACAAAAGCTTCGGGTGGAGATCAATATATATGACAAACGTTTTACTACATTTACGAGGTAGCAGGGTACAGCCAATATGGAGACAGTCTAGCCTAGCAAAACTGCATCGGCTTCTTCTTCCCATTCCCATTGATGATCGTCGCCTCTGTTGGTAGTTCTGCTCGTAGCACTGACAATATTCTCTGGTATATTTTAAGTGTGTTCCTGCTTATTGTGCAGGCTCTATCACGGCCGCCGTCTAGCTGCGCATTGTCACCGATGCCCTGGTCATACGGCTACTTCAGGGTTCCTACAGAGCCTACGTCGCTGGCTTGTGCTTGATTGGTATTTCGTGCCGACCACACTGCCGTCGGAGTTCGCCACCGACGCAAGAGAACTGCTTTCGGTCTTCCTGCAACAGCTTTGTTTTAATACGTTCGAAGCGGTCCTCCCCGCACCAACATTCCATTTCTCCCATAGGCGCTGGAAACAGTAAAACAGACAATATCTCTGCTACAACTCGATATGAAGACGTTCGCCCTACATGTGCGATCACATTTACCCCCATTCATCATGACGCCTTAGCTGTATGCTGGGTCAGCCGCGCACGCCGGAGCTACCTGCGACTGGTAAATGCCAATTCACGTTTGCTTTTCTAGGACTATGAGATATTAATATACAAAGTGCGGGTAGAACCAATTCTTTACGAATGTGCAACCTGCTTCAAAATTTTGCTAGATTTTATAGCATATTTATTTGAGCACCGTAGATATATCCACAGAAAGTCTGAGCGTTCTTTATTGTTCCGTGCACGAAGGGATACCCTCATGTTAGAACCATACGTAATACCTTACCCTCGCCTTACTGTATGAGGAATGCACACAAACTCTAGTACATAGTGAACTTGCAGTGCAGCCAAAGCTCCAGGGCGCGTGAGCGCACTTGAGCGACTCACAGAATAGAACACGTTGATTGTGTTAGTCCGCCACATATGGCTCCGCGCATATGTCGCGTTTTATGAGGAGAACGAAGCAGACGACGTGGAGCAGACGACACCACAAGCAAGAGGTGGGCCTGGCCGTCCGCAACGGCCTTTTTATAGACAGACGTAAACAAATAAGCGCATGTGTACTGTTCGCTGACACTTTAGGCTTGACAGTGCTGCGGTAGGCGAGTTTTCCTTATAAAATGAACGTTTGCTCACACCGTAGGCCACAGTATGAGCAAAAGCGTGGGCGCAGACGCGACGTCGCTTGACCTTAGTGCTCAATTGAAACTATAAATTATATAATAGAAGTCTGGGGATAACATCATGGAAGACGACAGCACATTATGCAGCTGCAACAAGCATTCATAGTTAGAAGCGTTTAGTCGTTTTTTTTCTTCATTCCATCTCGCATGGAGAATTATAGCCTAAAATGCGTTTTAAATATAATCACCCGCCGCCCTACGAAAAAGAGAAAGCTCAAAGTAGAAAAAAAAAAAACAATCGGTGTAGCTTGCACACATCGGAGCTGATCAGTTGCTAGCTGGTCCTGGCTATACGAAGTGATTTTAAGTTATACGAAGTAATGCCAAGTGATGTTAAATTATACAAAGTGTATGAGCATTTCCTCGTGGTCCGTGGCATCAGGGAACGCCTCGCGAAGCACTTGAAGTCCGCGCACACGTAGTGGAAGTGGGGCGAAGGTAGAGTGTCCTGCACAATGGGGCTGCTGCTTTGCCTAGGGGGCGCTGCGAAAATGGTGGTAAAGAGTGCCCTCTGCCCTGAACTGGGTAGTACCAAGCTCGGTCATCTGCTTCTGAAAGCACGTTTACAATATGTACCTACCACTTTCGTTTGTGTTGTTCCACGGCCTGTAGCGAATATCGGGCGCCGAGGATTTTTTCAGGGGTGGCACGCTGCGTAAAGGCAAGAAATTATGCAACGCCGAATACGTGTACGCCGTTCAAGAAATAAGCGGCGAAGTTTTAGCGCGCTGTCAACTGCAAGTGAAGCGAATCGCGTACGAAGTTGAACTTCAGGTAAGGTTTGCACGCTGTTAGATTCAGGCGCCAAACGCGAGAAAATGCTTGCTATAAATGAATTCGCAGCCGCGATAAGGAGACATCGCGGGTGTGAAACTATTCGAGCGCTACCGCCGCGACGGCAGCGGTCTTTCAGCATCCCGCGAAACGGCTGGTCTCCTGCAGCCTTGTTGACTGCAGTTGTGCCTGCGCTGTAGTAGCGTCCATCTGTCCCTTTAGCAAATTATAAATAACTAATGCAATGCATATATATAAGCTAGTAACGTACGTGCGAATTGCGCTGCAGCATGATCTCGTGCGCTGCTCGCTTGATGTAGCTTTTAATGACAGCTAGCGCTCGAACATCGATGTGCTGTAATCAATACTGCTTTGCTACGCTGCCTCAACGTGCTGGCTTGAGGTCAAGGATGAGCACATTTAACTCTCAAACCTGTGCTTCTCGTAGTGGGGTAGTGAAGTTATCCAGCGCGCCACACGCTCTGCTTCATGAGGCCTTGAAAGAAAACGGTAGAAGTTTCGATATCACTTAAAAATCCAAAATTTATACATCCACGTTATCTGTTTGCTATGATAGGTTTTGCCTGTATTTTCTTTATCGGACCTTCAACTTGCCTTAGGCTGCAGGTACGACAAATTTTTGTTTACCTGTGTATTGTGATATGGAAATAAATACTAACTTCTCCTGTTCTTAAAAAGTTCGTCTTTAGGAATGCTGATTAATGAACACTTGCTGATTCCGTCGCGAGAATATGGCACATGACGGGATCACTTGGTCATGGGCTCGAATTTTGCAAAGCCAATTTTGAGGGTAGGCCGGACAAATTTCAGGCATGGGTCAAGTCAATTTCGGGAGTGAGCCAAGTTGGTTTTCAACCTGTTTAACTCTATTTTCCTATTGGGCAAAGTTATTTTTACAGTGGGCCGCCTAAATTTTGGGGTTGGGCCAAGACGGTTTTGAACGTGGGTCAAATAAATTTTCTAATTGGGCAAAGTCATTTTTTGCGTTGTGGGCCGTGTCGCTTTTCATTGATATTGAGACGGGGCGTCATTATTTCGTCACGTGAGTTCTGCTACCATATGATGGTACCATATGATGGTACCATGGTATATGGTACCATGGTACCATGGTATGGTGGATGGTATATGGTACCGGACGCCAGATTTGACGTTTCTTGGTGCATGTAATGCTTTCGCATTATTAAGGCACCCTAGGTAAACTTGTCTGTGGCGCGAAGTGCATTTTGCGAAAAGGGGACAGAAGAGTGAAGACAGTGAAGCGCCAAACTACCAATCGTTTAATGACAGTGTCAGAACACACAGAAAGAAAGTTGACTTCCGCGCGTGCGCAGAGAGCCAAGGTATGGCATGGAACCACATGGTCATGATAACATTTTGTCAAGAAAGCACATTTCTGCATAATACAATGTGATCGATGTGTCACTACCACAATCAGACCTTTTCCTTTTAATAAAGAAAGCGTCGAACAACTCCCTCGAAGTTTTGTCGCCACTTTTGCCCAGAATCGACACTTGCTTAAAGCGTGGCTCACAATGACAGGCCTTACAGTGTGCAGGAAGATGCGCATTGTCACACTTACCAATACTATTAGCATGCTACCTCAGTCTGTCATTATTGAAACGTCCCGTTTGTCCAATGTGGGACCTACCGCAGTCTAGGGGTATTTCACAGACCACTCCTTCAATACAGCTCCTGACAGGGTTCGTGGGCTGCTTCTGGCAGCCCCGCGGCCCATCGCGTGTGATACGAGGACATAATTGAGCCAATTTATTGGGAGCTGAAAAAACAACGGGAATGCCATATCTGGTAGCGACCTTCTTGAGGTTATGGCTCAAACGGTGAACATATGGGACTACCTCTGGCTTAACACGCTCCCTTTCATTCCGGTGCGCCTTCAAATTGGCAGTGGAGGCTTACAAATTTTGCAGCAGGGACTAAATCACAGAATTTAAGACAGACTGAGGGAAGCCAGCCCTTAACAGTCGATAAAAAAGTATTTACTAAAGTCTTTATAAAAGTCTTTAAAAAGTCCTTATTAAAGTAAAAAAAAGTCTTTATTAAAAAGAAAGAGTCTGATTGTGTTAGTGACACATCCATTACATTGTATTCTGCAGAAATGTGCTTTCTTGAAAAAAATGTTATCATGACCATGTGGTTCCAGTCATACTTTGGCTCTCTGCGCACGCGCGGAAGTTAACTTTCTTTCTCTGTGTTCTGACGCTCTCATTAAACAGTTGGTAGTTTGGCGGTTCACTGTCTCCTCTCTTCTGTCCGCTTTTCACAAAGTGCAATTCGCGCCACAGAGAAGTGTACCTTGGAAATATCAGCACCAACTAGCCAAAAAAGAAGTTCTTTTGGAAAATATTTCTCGTACAGTGGGCTCCGCGCCTCTTTTCCCCGGTGATTCTTCTTGAAGTCTTCCCGATGCGAACAAGGTGGCAGCGACATGCCAAGCACGCTATCTAGGGTTCTGCATCAGAAAAGAGCTTCCACCACGTGAAATCACTGCCATCTTTGTATCCCTATTTCCATCCTGGGGCCACATCAAAGGAATGTGCAAGATTCTACGTTCCGAGCTGGGCCGTCAAGTCCGGCTTTTCAACGACCTTCTCAGGTGCATGTGCTACTTTAAATTCCCTGCATGGGTGGCTACAAAGAAACTAAAATACTACCGGAAGACGGTGAGTGCTGCCATAGCAACGACGTGGAACAGCATGCTCTCTTGCCTTCTGAGGAGTATGAACAAGGCAACCACCATGAAGAGCCGGACAGAGAGACTGGAGGTTATTGGTGAAACTAATATTCCCGACGATATAGCCAACCTTCTTAATAAAAGACCGAAATATGGACTTGAGCCTCGGGTTCCAGCACAAGAATTTCTGGCGTGGAATCAGCAAGTCGCAAGAAAAGCGCCCCAGGAACAACGCGAGCGTTACCTACAAGATGGTGTAGACAGCCTACACAGGGCTGCCCCCAAGGCCGGAACTGGTAGTCAGGCGCGAGTGTTGCAACGGGTGGTGTCTTTTTTCAGAGACAATGATCTCTGTCTAATGATGTCCGATAAGGAAGGCAGTCTTGTGGCTTTTAGGCATGCCTTTAATGAAAAGCACTAGTGGCAATCAACAAGAATTTAAAACCTGTTGAAGCCAGCTTATCAAAAGTTAAGAAAACCATGATTTCTTTCTGTGAAGAAATTGGCTGTGAAAAATTAGCTAAGCAGATTAGAAACAACAAACAGGATTCTCTTACAGCTTTCTTCAGTGCCAAGACCCATAAGGTTGACGTCCCGTTTAGAACAATTGTTAGTGAACGCTGTACGTGGCAATATCAAGTTAGCAGTTTTTGCTAAAAGCTCTGAAGCTTCTCGGTTTTAATTACCCTTTCTTGACTAGAAGCTCGGAAGAAGTTTTTGAATATTTCCGTGGAAGCCAAGCAATAGGCTCTGTGTTCTAAATTGAAGTGAATGACCTTTTTTAATAGGTTCCACATCATGAGCTTCTAAAAACGGTTATGCAGTGCACAGATGAAAGTGGCGAAGCGGGTTTTGTGTCACAAATGGAGATGTCGGCATCTAATTTTCTTTCCCTCTTGGATGCATACCTCAACCCCACCTTTGTTTCTTTTGAGCATGGCATTTTCTTGCAGAAAAAGGGCATTTGCATTGGTTCACGTGTAGCACCCATCTTATGTGACACCTTTTTATCTTACTTTGACCACGGACTACAATGTGTTTTTGCTTCCTCTCATCCCAGTGTTCTTAAAGTTTTTAGATACGTTGATGATATTTTAGTTGTTATTGACAATAGGTGCCCTTTGCGATGTCACGAAATGGTTGAGCAGATTTTAGAAGTTTTTAGAGTAAATGCAATAGGACTTACATTTACTAATGAGCTTCCGCAGGACTGTACGTTGCAGTTTTTAGACCTTAACCTAACAATTATGAGTGATCACGTTTGCTGTGCGTACATCCCTCGAGGTAAAAAGAATTGTTGCAGTACGACTCAGCGCACGCTAAGACTGTGAAGCCTGGAATCGCCTTACTTTGCCTGGAATCGGCTCTGCGCAAGTCAAGTGTACATATGATGCAGGTGAGTTTTCGCAATCAGCTTGACAGACTGTTAAGGGCTGGCTTCCGGCAGTCTGTCTTAAATTCTGTGATTGAGTCCCTGCTGCAAAAGTTGAAAGCTTCCACTGCCAATGTGAAGCCGCACCCGAAGGAAAGGGAGCGTGTTAAGCCAGAGGTAGTCCTAAATGTTCACCGTTTGAGCCATAACCTCAAGAAGGTGGCTACCAGATATGGCATTCTCGTTGTTTTTTCAGCTGCTAACAAATTCGCTCAATTATGCCCTCGTATCACACGCGATGGGCCGCGGGGCTGCCAGAAGCAGCCCACGAACCCTGTAGGAGCTGTATTGAAGGGGTGGTCAATGAAATGCCCATAGACTGCGGTAGGTCCTACATTGGACAAACGGGACGTTGCATTAATGACAGACTGAGGGAGCATGCTAATAGTATTGGTAAGTGTGACAATGCGCATCTTCCTGCGCACTGTAAGGCCTGTCATTGTGAGCCACGCTTTAAGCAAGTGTAGATTCTGGGCAAAAGTGGCGACAAAACTTCGAGGCAGTTGTTGGATGCTTACTTTATTAAAAAGAAAGGGGCTGATTGTGTTAGTGACACATCCATCACATTGTATTCTGCAGAAATGTGATTTCTTGAAAAAAATGTTATGACCATGTGGTTCTATGTCATATCTTGGCTCTCTGCGCACGCGCGGAAGGTGACTTTCTTCCTGTGTGTTCTACGCTGTCATTAAACAGTTGGTAGTTTGGCGCTTCACTGTCTTTTCTCTTCTGTCCCCTTTTCACAAATTGCATTTCGTGCCACAGACAAGTTTACCTAGGAAATATCAGCACCAACTTGCCCAAGAAGTTCTTTAAGGCACCCATAACGACGCCAGGGAAAAGTTTGCAGTTTAGCAACATGCGTTCTATGTCTTAGGCTATGCAACTCTGTCTCTCGCTGCTTCACGTCGTGGCAGGCCACTCCACTATCGACAACTTGACAGCTTTTTATACTTATTAGGAAGGTCATTCACGCAGGTATATGCAGAGACTTACTTGTATAATTAGTGCAGACTCTACAAGGAATATTTCTTGTTATTTCTAGAAGCACTGCTCTCCAGGCTACACTGTACAACAGAGCGAAGTGATTCTATCGAACGCACCCGCTACCGAGTACATTCAGAGCCAAGCGGCACCGAACATTTCCGTCTCACAGCCTGCAAAACAGCGAAGTACACGCGCTCAAAGTGACAATACCTTAAACTGCCTGAGTTAGGTGTGTAGGGATCTGCTCTTAACGCAAATACCTTTTTGGCTCTCTCACCGGTCTTCGTGGTGGTCGGTGGTGGTCCTCGTCAATACAGACGCGTCTATCGGAAGGCCAGGTGCCTTCAGACAACTGATTTGTAAGGCACGCTCGTCCCTGAAAAGGTATTATGGCTTTTTAAGTCGCCGGTGCTGTCACACGATAGTTGTGAGGTGTCTGAAAGTTTAAATGATGTCGTGGATGGCTCAAGAATGGCCGCCCTCATTGTTTTTTGATGATGATTATTATTATTGAGGTATGTGGTGGCGCAAGAGCCAAGTGTGGCCAAAGAGCGATATACTGATGTTAATGAGTTGGCAATATCGCAATTACATAGTAGACGTGGCATGGCTGTGCAGGGGTCTTAAAACAGTCGCTGTAGAAGAGCGTAAAATGCCATCGTCATCAGCCTATATTTATGTCCACTGCAGGACGAACGCCTCTCCCAGTGATCTCCAATTACCCCTGTCTTGAGCTAGCTGATTCCAACTTGCGCCTGCAAATTTCCTAACTTCATCACCCCACCTAGATTTCTGCTGTCCTCGACTGCGCTTCCCTTCTCTTGGTATCCATTTTGTAACTGTAATGGTTCACCGGTTATCAATCCTACGCATTACATGTACATCCTGCGCGTAAAATGTACGTGTAATCAAATCATGACAATTAATAATGAAGTGTACCATGAACGCAATAGTAGCATTACTGATGGATGAGATGGTAAACTAAAATATGTCTGCGGAGAAAATTAAGACTTATCAATTAAAAAAGTTAAAGTCTACTTATCAATCTCGCAAAGCGAACATGCAAACTATATATCGTAATGAATGTTCTACGGTAGCATATTTAATGCTTTGACTGGTTATAAACAGCATTGTCAATTTGTTTTCAAAGCATTATTCAAATAGTTTTTCAAATTTTTCTGATGTATCATTTTTCTCCTGCACAAAATCAATAAACCTCCAATGCGTTGTTGCAGACTTTGTATCCGTACTGCACCTGTATTAACCTTCACATTAAATAGTAATTGCATATTTCGCTTACTTCAGTGCATCGAGTTTCTTCTGTTTATGCTGGTCGAGACATATCGCAGTATTCTAAGAAACTACTTCGCCATAAACATCCTTGCCTTTCCTTGCTTCCATATCTCTACTTCCTGTAAAACACATTCAACAATGTGAAGAGCAGGCACACACCTTGTTTTTATAAGCAGTAGATAACACATTAAACAAAAGCAGATAACACATTAAACAAAATTATGCAGGCAAGTCAGTCGGTTGCATTCCTTCCTGAGAATGATGTCATCTTTTCAAATGTGTGTCGTTCTTGCATGTCTACGGCTCATCAAGTGTGCAGGTTCATTACGAGGCGTTGGCCTTGCCCATCAAGATGAGGGCAATGTTGCTAATGAGTCTGCAATTACATGTATTACTGCATAAACTCGTATAACCATATCCCATCATTCCACAGCCCAGATTGCTCCGAGTCATATTCATCAAAATTCTGCTTATCCGAATTGGCTCTGACTCATATTCACCAAAATTATACTCTACGGACATGCTCTAACTCATGTTCATCAAAATTCTACTTAGCCGAGCTTGCTTTGACTGATATTCACCAAAATTATACTCGGTATACTCGGCCGAGCTTGCTCTGACTCATATTCACCAAAATTCTACTTAACTGAGCTTGCTCTGACTCATAATGGTCAGACTTCTACTCAGGCCAGCTTGCACTTAGTCATATTCACCAAAAATCTACTTAGCCAAGCTTGCTTTGACTCATATTCACCAAGATTCTACTCAGCTGAGCTTGCTCTGACTTATATTTATCAAAATTCTACTCAGGCGACCTTGCACTGAGTCATATTCACCAAAAATCTACTTAGCCGAGCATGATCCGACTCATATTCACCAAAATTATACTCAGCTGAGCTTGCCCTGACTACCAAGTGACAACATTCACCGAAAGTTTACTCAACCGAGCTTGCTCTTACTCGTATTCACCAAAATTCGACTTAGCCAGGCGCACACGAACTCAGACTCGTGGTGAGTTTGAAGTCTTAGTGTGCGTACGTTTGACTCAGTTCCCCGAGCTATGTATACATTACATTATGTGACCTTTGCGGTGCATGAGCAAACATTGCATATGAGTACGTGTTGCATCGGATGAAAAAAGGACAACTGTCCACATTGCCATTAGTTTTCTGGAGTTTAACTCACCATGGCGTGAAAGTTTCGCCTCCTGTCGATTCAAGCAAGTGCATTGGATCTGCATCATACTTTTTGCAAATCCTGCTGGCTATATATATATATATATATATATATATATATATATATCTTGGTCGTTACTGGGTGGCCACATTTGTACATTTCAACCCAAAGTTGAATAAATAACTGTAGTGCAATATATTAAAAAAGATGCTTGCATCACTGCAAGTACAACAATCAGAACATGATACAAACACATGCACATAAGATGCACACAAATGCTAAGTACATAAACAGACGGAATCAGTTGGCCACCACCTATTGCAAATAAAAAAAGAAAAGCATAGGCCAAAGATGCAACGACCACGCATAACCATTCTCCTTGCCAGGTACATGGGCTATAGGAGAAACACGTGGAACCCAGCGATTACCTCGAGGTAGCAGCTATGGACGTTTTTTTTTGCATTAGCAGCTGACCGCTCAACCACTCATGTGTTCAGTGTTTATTTGCACTTAGGCACACTTTTTATTGTCTATATCTTAAAAATGTAATGTAGTCTCCTCAAAAATTTGAAAATGTGTGCATTCTGAGGCCGGCAAAGGTGAATATTTTTATTCTATTCTTCTTCAAGGTGAAAGCTCATACAAAAAACTTAATTGTCAGTGCTCCTTACTTTCCCTCAGAACATACGTAGTTTGGTATTGACATCTGAGCAGCTTTTCAACAGAAAAAATGGGAATTAGCTTCCCCTGTTTTCAGCATTGGGTTAACGCAGGCAATTCAGAGAGGCATAAAGTTTTACTGATACAGATAATACGGGAATACTAGATTAGATTGTACCTTGACGATTTCCTTGCACCTTCTTATTTTGGTCAAATATTATAATTTGAAATGGCACGAATTAGCATGCTCTAACACTTGTCTAATATAGGTTAAGTACATGACTAGCTTAACAGACTGGGACGCCGGCTTTTATTTCCAGGAAAGTAACCATAGCACCTGCTCCAGTTGCATATGTTTTTGATTATCCGGGGTTTTCAGCCTAACTTTCAAGATAATGTGCTGTAGCAGGTAGAAGCACACGCATGGCATTAGCGGATAGTTTCGATAGCTTGTAGTTTTACACTTACCGCTATAAATACAAAATTTTAGTGTTCGATTTTGTTAATAAACAAACAAACGTACTCCTAACAATGTATTTATTGTTAGCTGTGGGGCTGCGCGGCTGCGCTACCTACTGCAGCACATTAACTTAAGCTTCTTGATACAGATTCACAGCACAGTAACAGCGCGAGAAAGTAGATGACACTAATGTCTGTCGGAATGATATGTTACTATGTACACAAGCGACTGCAGCTCCTAAAAAATGTGGTTTAGGCTTTTACGCCTTTCGAAATATTCAGAGAGCACTTGTATGAATAATTACAACACACGCGCCACGACGGACGAACCAGGCTGGCGCTAAGATTAAAGTTCACAACACAAATTCCATTACACGTTCAGTAATTACACACAGGTCATTTGCGGCTTCCTTCAGGGGCAGACGTGAGCTTTTGGTTGGGTGCTTGCGGCTAAGCTTGGTGCAAGAATATTGCTAGAAGCCGGAACCACTTATCCGAAATTTCGAGCTATATACACACATCCTTTATTGAGAAACTGACGTTGAGCACGGATATAGCGCGAGGGTCTCTGCATTGACATGACGACTTCGTTGCAGCTGAATTCCGAATACTGCATATGTGATGACAACAGCTATATGGGCTATGTTGTATCGCAGAAAGAACGACACGGGCATAAAAGACACAAGAAAGCACACAGCGCTGAATGACCAACTGTGAACAGCTGTTTACGTCCACCATGTCTCCTCGTATTGAACTTCATAAACCGCTTTTGCACACTAGTTTGGTTGTTGAAAAGCAGGTACCTGTGAACTTTCAGTTTTACCTCTACATTTACAAGCCCTAGGCATCCTTTCGCCTTACATAAAAATAAAAATAATGCACCTCATGCGCTAAAAAAGTTAATCTCAAATAAATGTGGCGCAAAATCTGTGTACACGATTCACGTGTGTCAGCAAACAGGGCATCACCTGCGCTGAGTACCACACAGCTGGAAAGAGCACAGTATTGCACACAAAGGCTCTGTTCAAAAATGGGACAGTTCTTCCGTGCCACTGTTGCACTTTTGCCGCGACAGTGTCACTTCGAATCTCATTCTGTCCATTTTCTAGGTTGCCAGTATGAAAGCAGACACCGAGGTAGCTATTGATTTCAGACGTCCACTTCACATCTAGAAATGTGGTTAGTTTTGAATCCCATACACCCAGCCATGCACCCGCGCACTTTTCACAATTCACTTTAGCACCAGACACTTTACAGAAGTCCATGAGATGCTGCACTCCTTGGTGGACTTCTGCTTTAGAGGCACACATAAGCGTAAGGTCGTCGGTGTAGCTGAAGACTTTCAGAGAGGTATCTGCGAAACTGAAGCCTGCTATGTCACCGTCGTTCGGAATTATTCGGCACAGGGGTTCCAAGTACAGAGCGAAAAGAACTAGTGGCATGGGACATCCTTGCTTAACGGACCTGTTGAGCTCTGTTGTCGGCGTTGTTTGCCCGCTGATCACCAGTCGCGTCGATACTTGTCTGTAGCAAGCACTTATGTATTTAAGAAGGCGGTCCCCAATGTTGCAGGCCTTAAGCACGGTGACGAGAAAGGCATGTGCTCTGTCGAAAGCCTTGCTCATATCAACTTGCAAAACCACTACCCTGGATCCATCTACGGGAGTGGCTTGGCACATTATTCGCATGACATGCAGATTATCACTGACGCGACGTCCTTTGATACCGTATGATTGATCGTTCCCGATGGCTTTTCCGAGGGCAATGTCAAGCCATCTAGCTATAATTTTAACTAGAATTTTGTAATTGGTATACACCACGCTTGCACAACGTGCAATTATGGGAACCGTGTGGTTGCATTGTAATGACGATTCCAACACAACTTCCTTTGGGGGAGAGAAAGAGAATGACAGCGAGAGAGAGAAAGAAAGAAGGATAGAGAGAGAAAGAAATAGATAAATGAAGAGATAGACAGAAAGAAAGCAAGATAAGAAAGAAAGAAAGAAAGAAAGAGAGAGAGAGAGAGATAACCTAGCTGCAACCAAGAGACACAATCAATCGGTCAGCTTCGCTGTGCCTTGAGCTGTGCGCGGCTTAGTGCAAGCTTTCGCCTTTTTTCAAGCGAAGCTTGTACTGCCTCACAAGAGACCGCAAAAACTCTCTCTCAAGCCGAGCGAAAACAAAAACTGCTCGTAGGGCTGCGGATTGAAATCTCCGGTCGCCTGGTTGCGAGACGACCACGCTAACCAATTCAGGCACTGTCGGTTTTTTTTAACAGTCTGTCCAGTGACCGTAGTTACAAACGAGGACATGACAAACAGATATATACGCGACAAACGAATGCAAGTCATGTGGCTCAAGAACAACTCTTGAGCATATGCTGTGGGAATGCCAAGGGCTAACCAGTAGCAACGGGGAGACAGCCTCTAGCGAAAGGCTCCTCACGTTGGTGTGCTATGCTGCTCAGTTCAGACCCAGAAGATCAACTGTGGGCAGTCCAGCGGGCAGACGACGCCGCCAGAGCACAAGGGCTCGCAGCAGACGCCTACACAGGGTGAAGCCCACCCTATTACCTTGCCGGACAAAAATAAAGTTTTCACCTACCTATATTTTTGTACAATAATAAATGCAAATACGTATGTACAGGAACTATTTACAATAATATGAGCACCAGGTGGACATAAGTATTCACACGTCAACGAGCAGTCCATATTAAAAAACGTCACAAGCAGCAACACCTTCCATCACAACAAGAACTTGGAAGATGAAGTTAAGCACCTAATCAAAAGTGGATACCAATCCGGCTGACATTCTTGGATGTAAATGTCCTTTCATCTCACACTTTTTCAAAAGCGGGGTTTCATATGAACAGGTGCTCGGCCCGCGCTCGTGCTCGGCCCGCGCTCGTGTCACAGCTCCCACGTTCGTCATCGTCGTCTGCTTTCACAGCTGGCTGCGTTGCCGCTAATGATTCCCGGGTAGAATTTCACTTCTCTTCTGTTGTCGTAACGGAGAGGCCCTGTTTACAGGGGTATGGGCCATTCAAAGTCTTATGCAATGGATAAATCTAATTTTGAAAAAAATTCATGGAAATCCATCCAGAATGAACGCGCTCGGGAAAGCCCTCGTCATCCACATGCCGATTCTAGCGTGAGGGCCTCCAAAGCCCAGGCTAAACATCATCGAAGAGCCGCGGACCTCAAGTTGAGGGAGCGCGATGTTGAGGCCAAACGTCAGCGAAGAGCCGCAGACCTTCAGTTGCGGGAACGGGATGCTGAGGCCACATGTCAGCATCGTCTAGCTCTCCAGGAACCCGACAAAGGTGTTGCACGCATCAGCAAGCTAGCGCCAGCTTCCACAGTGTGACGGCGAGGTTTCAACGCGAGGTTCGCAACCGGAACTTCGGAGCCAGCTGCAGTGCGTGTGACCGGTTGTTGTTCGAGCACATCGTGGTACTCGTCAGGGCAATTGGTTCGGAGGAACACCACAGAAACACACGACAAGCTTCGCTTACTCTCATTTTGTCGACAGTGCAAGGGCTACTCATATTGTAAAACAATGGTCATCTAAGCACCTAAGATGATTTTTCATGCTTTTGTCAATGACTCTGCGCAACCTCTCTCAAGAACTGCAAGAAACACTGCTTCCACTCTTCACTCTCTCTCTCAAATTTCCTTCTTTTTCTTCGTTCACCTAATACCAGCTATATGGCGTTCAATTTCGACCTTCCAAGTTCAGTGAGAATCGAATATAACATTAGAGAATAACCTACTCTGTACTTGGGAAAATCTTTTTTACTTGTGAAAACGTTTTTAAATACAGACTTAATTTATAGGTGGATGTCATATGTAAGTGCCGCGAGATGCCGCTAGCAGATCGGAGCGGCCACCCAAGCTCCGCGACAAAGTGAACGGGCGCACGAGCACGCGCTCGCTCAACGGTGCCTGCGTTCGATTTCTGGTGGTTTGCCTGAGTATCGGGTGATCTTATCCTTTTCCTTGTTCATTTTGACGTATTCTCTCCGTAGTATGACCCGCTCCAGCTTAGGCTGATGTACAAGAACTCCCCCGGGAGTGGTTTTTTTTCCCTTGGACAGCTTCTCTTCCTAATCGTGAGATACCTTTGGATTTCTTCCCACGCAGCGGTGTAACCAGCATCCCCGTGGAAATTGTTCCAGCGAGTGGAGGCTTCATTAAATTGAATAATCCTCAGGCTACCCAGGAGGCTCTTCATGCTGTTACTCCATTGTACCAGACCATCTCGGACGTTAGGCAGTTTGGCCGAGGAGGCATTGTTTGTAGGTCACCAGACCAGACATGTGTTGCGGACTTACTCAAGTCCACTTTCGCAGCCATTCCGGTGAGTGCATTTATCCCTACTCACCTCGCGTGCACCAAGGGAGTAGTACGAGGTGTCGACTCGAGTCTAACCCCGACAGAAACATTAGAAAAGTTATTTGCAGCTGAAGTGATTGCCGTATATCGATGCAATCGAGTGTTATACCAGAGTACCAAAAGAATCAGTGATAGCCACTTTTGCTGGCACTTCCTGCCCAACAGAGATCAAAATATGGCCCCTTATATTCAGAGTAGATTCACTTGCACCGCGTCCGCTTCAATGTCGCAATTGCTGGCGATTTGGCCATAGTATCGGTGCATGTAAATCAAGCCAACGTCGCTGCACATGTGGGGAAAGTCACGCTCCCAGTGATTGCGCTTCCGAAAATGAGAGATGCTGCCTTTGTGAAGGAAACCATCCGGCCGATTTCTCTAACTATTCTGTGCGGGCCCAAGAAGTGCAGATCCTTGAAGTTATGGATAAAAGACGTTGCTCCAGAAGAGAAGCTGCAAGTATTGTAAACAAAAGAACATTTGGCTATGCTGGAGTTACAGCTAAACAAAATACGATACTTGGCTCATCTCTCACTGCAACCATAGAAAATGCTGTTGAAAAGGCCGTGGCTAAGGCAATGGATCAGTTGCTGGTAAATCTCGGTGAAAGCATCGCACAGGCTATTTCCTCGCAAATGAATACGTTAATGCAAGCTACTGGTCTATGCTCAGCTGGTCTATGCTAAACTTATAAATTTACGGTAGCAATCTGTTGATGGAAAGAGGGAGACAACTGTCTCGGGAGATGGCACAGCGTGCAATAGCTCCCCTCCCACTCATTCTGCTTCCGCCAACCAGATCATTCAATATTGTGAAATGAAAGACGCAGAACATAATGCTCGTGCTCAAAAAAGAGCTATGTCAACAATCAGTGAGGATTCTTCTTCGCATCCCCATTCGAAGTCAAAGAAATGTCAGTCGAAGTTTTCATTGGAGGATAGTGCATCAAAGAAGTCCCCTTCGACAGCAGCACATTCTTCATCATAGGACTGTTAAAGGTTCTTCGGTGGAACTGCCAATCACTATTATCAGCTTCTGTAGATTTGTTTTCTCTTACAAACCAACTTAACCCAGATATAATAGTATTACAGGAAACTTGGTTGACATCGGAGAAATACTTCCATTTAAAATTTTACAGATCTTTTCGACTAGACCGCCCTACAAGAGGTGGTGGACTAATTATATTTATTTCAACTAAAATATGTCATAAAGCCAAAATTTTATTCAAATTGATGGATTCTGAGTGCGAAATTCTGATTATAGAACTGACTCTACCAGGAAGTTTCCCTCTTTATATTGTAAATACTTATTTTCCTTCCGGTGTGCAGGACACTCGCTCTCTTGACAGTGTTCTAGCAAACTGTGGGTGGGATGTTTTACTTACTGGGGATTTCAATTCACATTATTTTTCATGGGGTTTCACGACAGATTCATGCGGTAAACGCTTGTGGAACTGGTCATTACATAATAACCTTTATTGTGTAAATTCTGGGGCAACTACATTCGTGCGTGGCCAAAATCAGTCTGCAATTGATCTCACATTCTCTAGCCGTAGTCTCTCTGTCTTCGTGGTCGACTGTTTATTGCGCCTGTAATAGTGATCACATCCCGCTGTTATTTGAAATAGTCCGCTCTATTACATCAATGAATGAACAAGCTCGAACGTTCGTAAACTACAGTACCTTTAAGAAGTCCTTGCGATCTGTGATTTCGTCACTTTCTGAGGCGCCCAATGAAGAAAAGATTATTATTTGTTCAGCCCTCGAAAAATCTAGCAAGCAGTCGGAATTCAGAATTTGTTCTAATAATGGCTACTCCTACAACCCTTGGTGGAATACCGACTGTTCACGCGATTATAAAAGAAGGAAAGCAGCCTGGAAAAAGTTATATAACCAGTGTGCAAAAAATTGGAGTGATTATAAATTCTACAAAACTATATTTAAAGATACAGTTTCTAAAGGAAAATACGACTATGATTGCAAACATTTCGAATATCTATCTAAATCTAAAAACAAGCGAGCGCTTTTCACTTTTCTTCGTGGCAGAAAGATTCTTCCGTGTCCGAGTAACATTGGCTCGATGGTTTTCACTAGTGAAGAAATGATGCAAATGGTAGAAGAAATTGCAAAGGGTTTAGAAATCCGGTTCACGTCCTTGTTATCGCCATGTTTCAAGTTACACATACGGTGCGATGATTTTACGAAGATCACTATGTTAGAACTGCCCACAACAGTGGAAAGTTTGCCACATGCCGCCCCGGTGTTGACCGGATAACCTCAAAAATGATAAAAATTTTATTCAAGGAGTCCCCAGATCATCTTTTAGACGTAGTGAATTATTCTATTAAATTTTCGTGGATACCTTCTAGATGGAAACTCGTTAAAATTATTCCGATTCTTAGAAATAATGGTGACGGATACACTCTTGATAATATTCGACCAAGTGCTCTAACCTCCAATTTAGTGAAATTAATGGAAATAATTCTAAATTTTCGTCTTATAAAATTAGTAGAGGACAAAGAAGCGCTAAGCCCTTTCTAAATTGTCTTTAGATCTGGCTGTTCAATTTGACATGGTCATGTGGACCTGGAAAGCCGTATAAAACTAGCACGTCGCCAAAGACGAATTGCAGCTTTAGGAACTTTAGACATCTCAAAAGCTTACGATAGTGTAGAACACGAAGTTTTATTGAATCAAATAATTAACCTTGATTTCCCAAAATACATAACAAAATGGTTTAGCGAGTTTCTGGCTGACCGAAAATTTTATTGTTCTTTGAAAGGATGTTTTTCAAATAGACGTCAACAATCGCGTGGAGTTCCAGAAGGAGCTGTCACGTCCCCTTTACTACTTAATATATTACTAAGCTCTATACCTTGTCATAATGACATATACACATATGTCTACGCAGATGACATTGCTTTTTTCGCATCTGACATTGACATCCACTGTTTATATAATAGATTGCAAACATACCTGTGCACAATAGAAAACTGGTTACTGAATATTCTTCTCTCCCTAAATGTCAGTAAATGCTCAATAATAGTTTTTCCATTATTAGATACAATACATATAAACCTAACCTACCGCGTGCAGAACATACCTCAGGTGGACTCGTTAAAATACGTGGGCATAATATATGACGACCGGATAAATTGGCGCACAGACATTGAATAGATAAATAAAAAGGGGGTGCGAGCGATTGGAGTGCTAAGAAGGCTTTGCAACAGCCGATCACGAATGCGGAGAGATTCTCTTGTGATGATTTATAAAATGTACATACGGCCAATTTTGGAATTCGGATGTGTTCTATATTCAGGTGCGCTGGCATACAAATTACATCCCCTTGTTCTCCTGGAACGGGAAGCTTTACGCCTGTGCCTTGGATTGCCTGAGTTCGTTGCCAACAATGTATTATACCTAGAAACACATTTGCCTTCACTTTTGTGCAGATTTCAGTTATTAACAATCCAAACATTCTTAAAAATGTATGAATTCCCTATAAAATTACAAATCATTTTCATTTCCCAGCCTGCAATATTTTTTCAGTCTTCCTGGAGCCGGTTCCACCCTCCTCAGGTCGTTTTCGTGCAGGCACTAGTTGGTCCCTTCGATGTACGATTATGTGAGATCCCTCCAATTTGCAGTGAGAGAGAACCTCCAAATTATTTTCGGCGATATATTTCCAAACAACGCAAAACTCCTTCCTTACAATATATTATATGGGCTATTAGAAAATCACTTATCGGAGTTAAAAACAAAAGCCGTCATAGCGGCAGATGCCTCGCAATCGGAAGAAAAATCTGGAATTGCAATTTTGTCTTCCGCTTTCGACTGGTCGTTCTCCTTAAGACTTCCAGACTATATACCAGTATTTCTAGCTGAGTTTCTGGCGGTTACATTAGCTCTACGAAAAGCGCACTCATCAATCTCGGAAATTGTAATAGTAACGGATTCTTTGTCATTATGTTCAGCTGTCACTGCAAATAGTGGCTCACAAGTTTCGCGTACATTCCAAAGTCTTATTCATTCTAACTAATTAGATTGGTATGGGTGCCTGGTCGCAAAGGATTAGTTATAAATGAATTAGCTGACAGCTTAGCGAGAGCTGCCCTTAGTGGTCCAATCCTTCCGATTATTCCTGTATCAGCTTACATAACCGCGGCTAGGTTCAGGAGACGGGGAATCATGCAATACTCCTGGAACCTGCCATTAAGAAATCTAACTGATTATCGACACCTATTTCCGTGGAACAGAAAATTCTGCCATAATAGAAAACTTGAAGTCCTCTTTATCAAATTCAGATGTCGCATTCCTACATTAAACTTTTATCTATATCGATCTGGTCTGGCGCCCTCCTCCTTGTGCTCATACTGTTGTGAAAAAATGATAGAACACTTCTTGTCATGCCGCCGTTTTTCCTCATTAAGAAAACATGCTTTAGAAGAAAAATTGAACAGTACTGGAATAAATATCACGATACCCAATATTCTATCTTTTGGTGCCTCTTCTCTCGGACATTGTCATAGGGATGTTGGTTGAGCTGTTGTGGGGTATATAAATGAATCAGGACGATTTTCTTGCTTAATTCTTAATTTTATATGAATAAATTCCTTTCGTAATTCAAAAATTTTCAAAAGTGATCCTTATTAGACTCCGATAATTGTTTTCCTTCAATCACCCGATTCTTGGCCAATCCCCCATAGTGGGTACGAGCCACTCTTGAAGGCAAGCAAGCAAGCAAGCAAGCACGAACATGGCGGCACGAGGCGCGTCTCGCAGTGTTCGAACCAGACGGGGAGCAGTTCCGAGCTCCTGGGGTGAATGAGGCGAGAGGTCCTTCCAGGCGAGACGTCTGTGGCAAGGTGCGGAGGATCGCGGAGCCGAGCGTGGACGAGGGCGTCCGAAGAACAAGGACTCCTGCTGCCAGTGCTCGAGACACTGGCTTACCCGAGGGCCGCCGGTCCCCGAGCTGCCGCACCTGAGCTGTGCCGAGCAGCGTTCGTCTGGCACAGATGTTCCTGTGCTAGACGCGGTCCTCACATGCGACCGCCGCACGTGGATTGCGAGCGGCGTACGAGCTGGGCACCGAGTCCGTGCTTGACGTGCGACTGTAGCACGTCGGTCGCGAGAGGTGCGTACGAGCCGGATACTGAGGCTATGCTGCTGCTCCTGAGCGTGCCGAGCCAGAGAACCGTGCTGGACGGGTCCTGAACGTGTCGTCGTTGCAGTCGGCTCGAGCACGGGTGAACCCGCAGTGCCGTGACGACAGAACCGTGAGCCTCGCAACACGGGACTGTCTCAGCCCGTTTGTCCTCGTGTGTTGTGCCGTGTGTGAACGTACTGTCTGCCGTTACGCAGTGATTAACTCTCTGTATATATATGTATATATATATATATATTCACACTTGTAAGTTTCTTTTTGATATTGATAAATGCTCCCAAACGACTGTCTTTCTTGTGCATCACTCCTCACTAACGAAAGTGCAGAACAGTCCTAACCACTACAGTGGAATATCCCAACATGAGCTTTAGCCAAACGGGCTCCTACGGCACCTCAAGTTTTTGCGACGTTTTTAAAGAGTAGATGACAAGTGTTAATGGTCACGAAATATATTTAGGGTATCGTTCACTGACATTCTTAATCATGTAACCCAGAACTCGTTATATTCATGCACTCCGGAACGCTTTAATCGGGGAAAAACTTAGAGCCAGTAAATATCTTCAGACAACAGGCACATTTGCAAATAGCGCACACAAGAATGTTTCAATTTTCAAACCTTCACGCCGTCCTGTGTACTTTGTGCTCCATTTTAGCGAAGTGGTCGTTGCTTAGGATCCCGGAATTATTCCCCGTCCATCACGTTGACAGAAAACCCAGCGGGCCAATCCCGGCGGCAGTACAGGGCCGGGAGCAATGGCTCATATCCCCCTCTTAGGCATAGGCATGAAACGAACATACAACACAGCTTTCGTTGCAATACGAAACGCACAAATATAAAGGCCGTCAAACCCCAAGATTCATTAGGAGGCGCGCGCACTTCCGCGTTGACCAACGTACGTTGATTCCAATCCATCACCGGTGGTCATCGTTGTCGGAGACTTTAACGTAGACATCTCAAAACCGAAAACGAAGAGCGGTTCACCCACTTCGTGGATGAGGCTTGCCCCCTTTACGCCAACGATCCGAGTCAACCAACCGCCGTACACGGGTCATGCATCGATTTACCTTGGCCAATAATAAACATAGCCACCACAAAGCAGTTACAGCAGTAATTTCAAAAGTAATAAATAAAACAGAGGTATCTAAACTGCATTGAAACTTGTGTGTGTCATATATCACTTGCATATGGGAATCAGTGTTTTGGACAAGTTGCCCTACATTAGGCGCAGGATATGTACAGTTTCGCTGACCAACCACTTTCACGGAGTAGATTGGCGTCCAGCGGTCTGCATCCCTTAAATTTGTGTTTGCAAAATTACTATCTCGTGTCTTTCGTCTGCGTGTGACCGTATGAAAAAAGAAATGACCACATGTGAGCAGGAAGATTTTATATTGCATGCAACAAATGTGTTAGGAAAAGCGATGTTTTTACAGACCAGATTTAAGGGCACAAGTACTTATTGCAACACGTAAAATGCCCCTCACTCTCAGTCGGCTACGTCATTTGGCACAAGTTCCCACGCTATCCAAAACTTGTCGTCCACGACGTATCCTTCGCGTTCCAGATCGCCCAAGCGAATTGAACCGCCTAAGTAAGCACCGGGGTTTGGCAATTCTTCGGGCCTTCCGAAACACTCGAGTCGGCGGCAAGTAAGTCCAACAAATTGGCGCTGTTTGCTTCGCGATGGATGTACGACGGTCACTCGAACGTTCTGATTAAACGGCCACTGAAGGAATTCGTCGATCACTCCCTTGTGCAGCTGAACACCAGCATACAGAAAAATATGCGCTCCCTGTTTCTTAAGATACACTCCTGGCGACACATAATAGCCAGATATGTATAACTTCTCACTCAGGCAATCGTGATAGCCCTTTGAATGCACTATGTCTTTCTGTGCTTTCAAATCCTTTACGAAAAACTCGCAACGTTTAACACTCACTGTATTTAAGGCCAGCTCTTTCTGGTTATCTAAGGCCCTCTGCGTGCTTTTCTTCATGCTGTCTTTTGTTTCACCAATGCAAGGGACACTTTCTGTGATATTTCTACAGATTGTCGTCGTTGCAACCTGCAACTCCTTTCCAAAGGTTTCCTTCAGCTCATTAACGCTTTCACAAACTTTCTTGAGGACGTCGCTGTCAGCCGTCAAGCGGTCCTTAAAAGCCACTTGCAACGTGTTTACGGCATTGTCTTCTTTCAGGCTGTTGACAGTTCGCTTCGTGTCTTCCAAAGCTCCCTTCAAGCTTTTATTTGAATTCTTTATGGTTCGCGCAAGCTCATGCAGCTTTCCACCGTGATCAATCAAAGTATCCTGAACTGCTCTAACAGACGATAAAGTATCTGCAGTTTGTGAAGGAACGCTCTCCAACGTACAACATCCGATTGAGCTTTGTAGCAGCGTTTCTTTCATGTTGTTTATGCAGTGTGAAATACTGTCGAAGCGGTCACTATAATTCGCGACGCAGTCTAACCTGTCTTTAATTTCCCCTACTTGCACCTCTATGGTTGCATTCAGGGCCGTAATCACGGCATTTTGGTCACTGTTGGATATTCGCGGTGTCGCAAAAGTCGGAGACACCGCAGAATTTCTGCATTTGCTCTGTAGATGCGCGCACATATTTCTACAGAGTACTACTGTTGAACATTTAGGGCACAGTGCGGAGTGGTAGTCACAGTCTTGGCAAAAATGCTTGTTGAGCTCTGACGCGGCCAAAACCATGTCACAGCCATTTTCTTCATTCCAGCATTTTACCTGCAAAAAAAAAACATATTTGAGGAATGTGCAAATTGAAGCGAATGTTACTACCTTCGACCTGCTGCGTGTATTTCTTCAACTTTTATCAGTGCACATGCGTTGGCACGTAATTCGTGGCATGATATCCTGATATCGTGGCATACTTTCGTTCTCTAATTTTTTTTCTTCCTAATCAGCAATTTGTTTCCAGTGAATTCTATCACTGATAGAACCATAGCAGAACAGCGGAGAAATAAACCAGCAGGAAGCAGGTGCTTCCAAACCCTATAACTGATCCCCTAGCTAATCAATATATGTATTCACTAGCGCCCCTTCCATCCTCCCCAGTACAGAGTAGCAGACTAGAGCACATTACCTCCGGTCGACATCTATGTCTCTCCTATCAATGAAATCTATCTATTCCCTAGTGCGTGAAGCTTACCTTTCGGACATCGTCCAATATACTGACTATCGTTCAAACGAAGTTAAGCTAATGAAAAAAAGAACACTTTAAAGATGTCCAAAATTCCGGGGCACACTGAAATTTAATAGTGGAGGATAGCTAGGGCCTAATGAATGATTGAGAAACATGGCCACTATTTCCCAAACAAAAACATGGATAAAGTAGAAAGAATGCACATAAGTATAAAGCAGATCGAAATCCCTTGTTGGAATCTATGTTAAACGAACATTTCACAAAAGGTTGCATCCAAATGCTTCCAATTTTAGTGATAGCCAACTATGCGCAAGTGCCTGTCCGAGTTCTCCCGTTTCACATGATTTCATGTTCTGTTTCGCTTTGCGTTACCGGAATGCACACGCAATATCACTTTCTGCAACACGTGTTGCAGCGTACCGAGTACGTTTTTGCCAGCCAAGAAACTTGTCAGCTTTCAGAATGCGTTCCGGTAACATGATTCAGGTAGTAATGCCACACACACCCACAATACCAGCTGTTTTGCTGCAGCGAAGAGCGCTAATAGAGGGAAAGAGAACAAGCGGACACTGCGCTAAGCATGGCACTGAATGCAAAGAGAAACGCTTATTCCCTTGAAGGTGGTTGATAACAGTCAGAGGCGACAAATATAAAAACCACGACAAATACCAGTGAATCAATCGGAGTTCGACTCTCAATGCCTGTAAAAATCTCAATTGTAAGGTATTTTGCTTTTACTGAGCCTAACAAAAGGAACGCTCACAAAAGACAACTCATTGCAATGAATGAAGAATGCCCCAAATTTTAAACGTACAGGCAAGAAAAAAATATGGGATCTGCTGGATTATTGCGGCCTTTCCAGAAGCAAGCGCCTTTTGTGAGGACAACATTGCGCATCCGAGACCTTTAAATGCGCATGCTTCTAAACACATTTCATGCCAGCTTGCTGTCGGAATCTTGACTACAGAACATTACGCTAGGACATAGCTGTCATTTTCGTTTATTTGAACAGAGCGCACACTAAATTTACTGGGACCGACCCAGTAGACATCATAAAGCGTTTTGTGGTGTTTGCTGTGTCGGTACCTGTCAATTCTGCGTGCGCTGGCATCAACTAGACATACACAACCAACTCGTCCACTAGTACGTCCAGAGGATATGTCACTTTCGGCCGGAGGACTGTGCAGTGCATTGTCACACGTTACAACGGCCGAAACAGACAAATCGCCTAGAGTAATATACTGGAATCAATGCTGGTCCAAGAGCACGCTGGCAAGAAGTTTGGGTAGCGGCAGGCATGCGAGAATTAGAGTGCGCACTTGCGCAATGTGATGTCGCGACAGAAAAGCACTTGCTTCGGGAAAGGGTGCAAGAAGGCAGTGGCACGTGCTCGCAGGTCCTGTATTATACTGTACTTGCCTGTACATTGTTCGCGATATGTCCTCAAGATGCACGCACCTTGTCTCGTGCATGCACTTGACACACCTGATAGCCATATTGCTGCCAGTCTTTACTTGCAAAGCTTTGTATGCTCTCGCACGTGGTCGCTCATAATACGACCCGTTTACCCAACGAAAGAACAACCGCACAGAAGTGGAACATTGTACCAGGGCACTCGCATTACACGGAATAAATCAGGGAAGGCTATGGCACCGCCCAGCCAAACAACGCTTTTCACCAAACATGCACCTCTGTTTCATCTCTGTATATCATTTTTCTTTTCTGCAGTAGGTTTTTGTTTCGATGGTTTTTCATAAGTCCCGACAGAGAGGGTTTCTACCGAACCTAATGGGGCGACAGGGCGCGCAGATATATAGAGAAAGAAGGGTGCGGGGGTACGATTAAGTAGATGCCGCTTTAGTGGTCACACACTAATGCATAATCGCACGTTGTTACTGTCATTTTGTGTTTTCGTAACAAATGCATTTGAAGGTTATACGGAAGCTCATATTCATTGTAGGGTAGAGCATCCAAATAGCGAGTGGAACGCACTGTACAGAACTCCTCTGGAATCGCCGAGTGTGACTGATGCCGCGGGTTTCACCAGTAGGACGAGCGCTATTAACCGAATGGCAAAATGAACCGTGTTTGTTCTGTGCAACAGGAAATACCAGGACGTCGATGCATCTTCCATCATTCTTCAGATTGCGTGAACCGCCATGGATATATGCAGTGACAAATCGTTTCGACTTTTCGTTCAATACAGGTGTAACTTATCGCATTGACATCGAACGGCTGCTTTCAGTCTATGCCTGAGCCGATTTCGACCGGCAGATTTGGCCCTCATACGTGAATCCGTGTAATTGAACATGCGCAGGATTCACATCGCACTCCATGACGAGGCTTTCATTTGACACCTTGGTTATCCCTGGTGCGCCCACGCGTTGGTACAGCGGTGAGCACTGTTAGGGTGAACACGCGAGTGCGTGGCCGACGGCACTATCAGCGCCGCGTAACAGCCATCGTTGGAAACATTGCACATGCGCAGCATGTGCTTTGCGAAACACTCTTTCCACCGCGCGCATCACGTCATCGATACGCTTGTTCGTCGTCTGCTAGCCGCATTTTTTGTTCGCTGAGCTGATACCTTCTGCATTTCAAGGTCCATCTGGATTGAAGATTGGCGCGTGAAGGAAAAAAGTGAGTGTAAGAGGGATAATTATTAAACTTTTTATTCAAGAAAAATGAACTTTTGCAATTCAAGTTAAACAAGACCATGAGAACAAATATAAAAACATGAGCAAATCTAATAGCGAGTCATGTGACCACTTACAACAACGACTGCAGCTATTCTGGAAGGTAACGAGTCGTAAAGTGATCGAACATATTCCCGATCGGCTTTCAGCCTTTCCCACTCGTTGCTGACTTGCGCCCGCAACTGGTCCGAAGTCGCGGAATAAAGGGGCTTCCTTGCCAAAGAAGCTTTCAGACGGCCCCACACGTTTTCTATCACATTCAGGTCCGCTCCTTTCGGAGGCCATTCCAGTAGCTGCATGTGCTGCTCCGCCTGGAACTCCTTGACAGCCCGCGCCGTGTGTATCGGTGACCGGTCCTGTTGGAACAGGTAATCACCGTCTGGGAATAAACTGCTCGCATATGGCAACAGCACATTGTTCAAAATGTTGCAGTATTGTTCCGACGATAAGTGTCCACGTATACGTTGCAGGGGCCCTAAACCATATCTTGAAACAGCACCCCACACGTTCACACTCGATCTCCCACTGGCAGAAACACCTTGCACGTTGTCCGGGTCGTTCCTGCGTGGCATTGTGACGTTAACTAAAACAATTGCTTTTCAAAGCAGGAAGTTTGCCTCACCGTGTGCCTGGTAGTCTCCAAACACGCAATCTTTGGTCTTGTCGCGTCGAAAACGTCGACTCATCCGAAAAGATGACGCGACCCCACTCTTCTGATGTCCATGCTTCGTGCAGCTCAGCGAACTGCCGTCGTGCGTCCTTGTTTGCCGCCGTTAGTAGTGGCTTCTGCGCTGCGACGCGACTGCGAAGGCCCGCAGTACGCAGGCGACGTCGAACAGTGGTGTCCGAAACGTCCAAATCCAAGTCCTCGCGTATTGCTGGGGCTGGCAAGAAAGGGTTACGAACAGCAGCTGCAACTATGAGGGCGTCTTCATCGTCTGTGGTAGCTTTAGAGCGGGGCGTGCGGGGTGCATCCTGAATGCGACCTTCATACTTGTAGGCTTGAATTATCCTGTTCACAGTCTTCAGGGGCCTATTAACTAAAGCGCCAATATACCGCTGGGAATAACCTTTCAGGGAAAGATCGACAATTGAGCGCCGTTCATCATCGGGAACCCTAGCCATAATACGATCTGGCGACAGAGTGAACGGCTGCGAAAGATGTTTGGTTGTTTTATATACGGCGTTGCATGCACAACAACCTTGAAGGGAACGAATAGACACGCCCCCATAGATATACAAGTTTTTTGTCTTGTTCTGTTCAAGCACAGATGTTTAAAGAAATCTTAAAATGCAGGATGCATGGGCTTAGAAAACAAAAATGCGGCTAGCAGACGACGAACAAGTGCATTCATGACGTCATGCGCGCGGTGGAACAATTATTTCGCGGAAGGCGTGATGCGCATGCGCAATGTTTCCAGTGATTACCGTAACGGGGCGCTGACAGTGCCGTCGGCCACGCGCTCGCGTGTTCACCCTAACAGTGCTCACCGCTGTACGTGCATCGTTTTCAATTCCGCGGTGATCATTTCTCGTAGGAAAAGAGGTACCAAACAATACCTACCTAGCTTCAAACCGTTGCTGGTCATTTCTCGACATATTCTATAATTGTACACAGGTAACTTATCTAATAAATAAGGGATGTAACAGTAAACTCCATTAATAATAACATAGGTTAATAAACAAAAGCAATTACGGCAGAACTCAACTCACCATGACTGTTAATTATAATACGATTAGCATTCGAACACTAGCAACCGACCGTATTTCTTTAATCACGTTTATTTAACACCCGCAGTGGTCATTGTGAGACTTACGTTGCTTCGGCTATATGCGACATACTCCGGTATCGTTCCACTTTGCTAAGGCAGTCGCTTGCCGACGTTGCCCACGAGTGTGGCGGCCTGACAGCCGTATACCGCCGACAATGACGACGATGGCATCACGAATTATGACGCTATGACGGCAAAAACATCACGACAATGACATAACGATTCCTAAATAATTACGATGCTATAACCTCGACAGCGTGACGACGACGAAGTGAGGACAATGGGATGACGACCCGGGTATTCAAAACAACTTATAACCTTGTCACACAGGTTGTCTAACCGCGGTTAACTTTGACGGCAGTTAAGGCTAACTGCCGTTACACCCAGTGACACGATAAACCTAACCGTTCTTCCTTTCTGGGGTTTTACGTGCCAAACCAGTTCTGGTTATGAGGCACGCCGTAGTGGAGGGTCCGGATTAATTTTGACCACCTGGGGTTCCTTAACGTTCACTACAACGCAAGCACGTGGGCGTTTCTGCATTTCCCCTCCATCGAAATGCGGCCGTCGAAACGTAACTGTAGTTATTCAACTAACCATGGTTGCCGCAAACTGAGCTTGGTCACTTCAGTCAAAGCCATAATTGACAAAACGGCGGCCCCCAGCTCCGACGAATGCCGCTCGGCTCGCAGCGACGGAGGCCTTGACACGCATTTTGGGGGACAAACTGACCGCTCTGCGTTTGGAAGCACGCAACTCGTGCATATATAACGTCACGGTGAAGACTCAACTCCGTGCTGCCGGTGGGGGAAGGGCCATATAATGTCAAGCAGGTTAGTCAGAAGCTTGAGAATCTGGGCAAACAGTCGTAGTCATCTTTACTGGTCACGAAACGATTAATTCTACCTGCAATTTGTGTGGCGTGTCAGGGCTGGAGAGGAATCGTATAATTAGGCCTGCTGCTCAGAACACTGCGGTAACATGTTAGAAACAAAGAAAGTAACGCAGCGTGTAGCAACGCCGCAGTCCGGTTTACGATAAATGTGGTTACGAGAGGTTACTGCGGTTGGGTATCACTGCGGTTAAGGCTGCCCGTGTGACAAGAGTATTAGACGAACTAATTGAAGCAAAGGGACATGTTGAAATCACACGCTTCAGCATCACTAAAACAGGCAGAACAACTATACCAAAATTGAAATGCCCGGAAGCGACAACGAATAGCAGAAAAAAGAAAAGACCCTCCACAATCCCCTGCATAAGCCCATAAAGTTGGCCCCTATTCCGCGTAACATGCACCCGGAGTATCACTTCGTCAGAAGGAAAGCATGAGCCAAAGCAAAAGAAATAGCCTACGACACTATCTGCGCGGCTCTCTGGACCGATGCCGCCAAGTACTCGAAAAGCGCGGCCAGTTAATCAGCGTGTCAAGACACAGACAGGTGGAATGACATGCGCCTTGGTTCATAGATACAACATCGCCGCAGCGATGTTGTATCTACGAACCGGCCACCTCAAACATTCCGGCCGCCTTCTGATCACTGTTACCGATTTGCTGAATAACTCAGCACGCGCCTGTAACCGTGCGCTTTATGAAGATTTTCTTCGTACAACTACCACAAGATGGCGGTAGCGATGATTACCATTCACTCTATCAACACAAAGATGTCACAAATGACGTACTTTGTGTCAACATAGAACTAGGAAGGGGTTTTGTAAATATATAATAATCTAATCGGATGCACATGCAGGAACTGCTCTTCTTCCGCGGTTGCCGGCTCACCTTCGCACGCTTTCACTCACACACACAGCGCATATCGCGCGGCCACGATTTTATCGCCGTTAGACATTATACGGAACTTCAGAACGACGGCGACGGTAAAAATGCGCTTGGAGTGTCCATATAATTGCTATCGCAATAAAGTGCAATGTGCATAAGAGCACGACGACTATGTCGGCGGTACAATCGTGACGAGAGCATGACAACTCTGGATTGATGATGAAAGATTTATTTACACTTTGTGATAACGTCGATATTACATAGGAGTCACGACGGCGCCACGATGACTATGAAATGACGGCGATTGAGTGATGAGCATGATATACTGAGAGAGGCATGGCGGCGATGAAGGGACGATGATGGATTGACGATGAAAGTTTCACGACGTCAGATCCGAGTGACGACCACAAAACGATGAAGATTGCATGGTAACGAAGGTATGACCACGATGATATAATTGTGATGGCAGCGACGATAAACTGATGCTGGGGTTTTACGCGCCAAAACCACCATTAGATTATAAGGCACGCCGCAGTGGGGGACTCCGGAATAATTTTGACCTCCTGGAGATCTTTAACGCGCGGCCGCCGTGGCAGGGATTCGGTCCTGCGACCACGTGCTGAGCAGCGGAACACCATAGCCGCTAATCCACCACGGCAAGTGGCATAACGACCATGGAATGAGGATGCCAAACGGGGCACGATGTCATGGCAATAAAGGATTGACTGCGAAGAAATCAAGGCGGCCAAATTACGTCGATGGCGCGTTGAACTAATGAGGGAAACAGAATGGCGACGGTGATGGCATAGTGACGAAGGAATGACGATTGGCTGAATAAAAGGAAAGTGACGACGACGGCACAATGGCTAAGGTACCATGACGATGGATTTACAGTGACATGGTCACGACCACAGAACCACGAAAACAGCATGGGAAGAAAGGAACGACGACGTTGGAAATGAAGGCGTTAAAACGACGACGAAGCCGCATGTCTGATGGAGCTAACGCCTGCGCTTATGACGATCATCTGCCGCCCCTGGTCACCTCGCCTAGCTCTATACTCTGTACAGTCGCGATCAATTTGAAGGTGATCACTCGAGCGGTGACCGAAACAAGCAGCAGCGCCACGTTACGTCACCACCTTCCGTGGCGAGGGAAAAATTAAGTAGCTTCCCTCTATCTTTTCTCTGTTCCTTGAGCAGCTGTCACTCCCTTCTAGAAAGTGGCAGCATTTCGTTGTTTATTTACGCGTCAAGAAGCAGGTAGCGTTGACACCGCAAGTGTGTTATTCATCCGATACTGTGAGTGGACGCAATCAATTGCAATGTTATCGTGCGAGCGTCAACCCATGCAAGAAATACCCGCCTTGCGGTTTTTTATCTTACACAACAACAACACAAACACAAAAAAATCGTGGCGAGTTAGTCATAGGGGGGGGGGGGGGGGGGGGGACGGTTGTAGCCCTGAGGAGCCTACGTAAGGAAGAAGGCTCTCTATCTGCACAGTTCCGAAATCCGCCGTTATGCAGCTTGAAAGGCCCGCCGGTCGATGCTCTCGCGATCACCTTCAAATTGACCGCGACTGTACAGGTGCACTATACCCGGGATCTGCCTATCGTACAAGGGAGCAGCCAGCAATTTGGAATAAAAGAGGCACAGAAAGCATCCGGAGAACGGACATTTGGGCAACATGATCAAGCTTCACCTTAAGAACAGCGCAAAGAACACATGGACAGGAAAAAAGACATGACTGGTGCTGGGCGTCCGTCCTATTGTATTTTCCCTGCCCATGTGCTTCTAGCGCTCTTCTTAAGAATGAAAGCATCGTTTGAAAATGAGCATGTGGAAAAATCGAGAAAGCTGCGTGCCTCATATCTAGGGTACGCGGTGGCATACCTGTGTGCTCGTGCTTCTTAGCTGATATTAAAACGGTGCGAAGTACGTTATGTGCGGTTGCTCACAATCACCGTGGCTGAATCTCATACCATCACTTTCACTGAACGTATTTAATATAAATGACCAATATTACCGTAAAAACCGGAATATAGGTCGAACTTTTTTTCAAAAAGCCATTGCGAAAAGTCGACCCTCGTCTTATATACCGGACATTCGCGGAAAAACTAGGGAAGTCTTGCAACAATGGGCAGATGAAGTAAACAGCCGCCTTGGCCATCGCATTCAGGCTGCTTTTTCACATTTTGTTTCAAAATGAGCGGAAGCCGACGGCAATTCACCGTCGCCTTCAAGAAAAAGGCGATTGAGTATGCGGAAGCCGACGGCAACCTGGCGGGTTGCCGTGGGCATCGTATCGTGCGACCATCGACCCGCGTGTTTGTCAGCACCTTATCATCACGGCACGGAACAGCATTTGAATAAATACTGTCACACTTGCGCAACCAGCTGAGTCGCATTTGTTTAAAGGTAAGGTTGTCTTTCGGTACATTTGCCATTGTAAAAGATTTTTTTTTCATTTTTAGAATTGGTTAATTGGGTGGTCGACCCATATTCCGGTTCGACCTATTGTCCGGTTTTTACGGTACCCAATATGAAAAACGACACAAATGAAACATGCGATAACTCCCCCGCACCCGATCTATTCGGTGTTTTCGTTATTGACACTTTTGGCCTAGGCTATTGCACCTAAAACTAAATTTACTTTAGTTTGCTCGATGGAAACAACGATCGTGAATTGCGTATTTAAACTTGAGTTGGACACCACGCATTTGTCAATACAAACAAATTTCTTCTCGTAACATCAGCAAATATACCAGGGGTAACGTTTCCCTTAGGAAAACAAGGACTTTTCCTAGCGACAGTTCAGCTTTCTTACCTTCCGCTTGAGCAGGGTATTCACAGTAAACTTTCTCCAGTCGACGTCTTCTTCCAGAACTCGATGCCCATCTAGGGGACAGCAGTGCTCATCACCATGCCGGCACTGTTCGTAACACTTCTGGCAGACCACATGAAGGCAAGGCAGAAGGGCGGTCACTCTGGGCACCAGTCCGCAGGCATTGCAAGTTTTGTATTCCGGAATGGGTTCCACGAAGTTCAAAGCTTTCCAGTCCAGTTCACGAGAAAACCCAACTAAGGTGTAGCGCTGGTTCTGGGTTGCCATGAGGAACGCCACGCCCGCTCACAGTGACTGTCAGGCCTGCTCGCACTAGCAGTAACTTCGAAAGTTATGAATATTCCTCCCTAGCGACCGTAGCCAGAACTATTATCGCACTGACATAAATACACGAGGTGCTCAGCCCCTTCGAACAAACGTTTATTTCACGAAAGAAAACAGCAGTCAGAAGTAGTCGCCACTTCCGCATTTTCGGTAATCTGTTTTCCAAGTTGCCTAAACAAGTTTGCGCAATCGACAACTACATTTTTAGCTGTGCCGCCGCCTGTTGTATCACCCCTTACTTTGTCATGCCAATTTCACAGTCTTTATTTAAGCGAATCATTTTTTGATAACTACTGCGCGAATTGATATTGTTGTTTTATATTATAGCATAAACATGTCATCTTCTTCGTCGCTATCTATGTCAGTGGAAGACATAGAGTTTCATATTACTATATTTAGAAACTCTATGGTGGAAGGTGTTTCCATTGGTGTAGGCGCGAGAGAAAATGGCCAGTAACGGTATGATAGGTTCCCTGGTACACCACGAGTTGGTGTTGCCCTTCGCGCACGTCTAGTGTCCCTGTATATGCTGCCAAAGGGAGCAGTTTCCCTGCGCCGCTGGCACTGCTGTTCGCTGAGCGCATGCATGAGCATCCGTGACATGACTTGTAATCACATCATGTGACATGCATTCATGACGTCAATGACATTACATAAACACGAACAAAATCACTGTATGAAAGTCGTGACAAGCCATGGATGATACAAATTATACAAGGACATTTCATGACGGAATGACACGTGACATGGTATTCATGTATGATATGACAAAAACTACATGAAATGTCATCAGACGCATGACTTGACAGCCTGAATGAGATGCATGACATGAAAGACATGCACGACCACGGCAACATACTGAGTGTCCCAAGGTAATGCGTCACATGACATGACTAACATGATGCAAAATACGGCCAGAACTCCGGAAATAAGTAACCTTAGTGGTGGCGACCATTATCGAACTCATTATCGAACGCTTGATTTCTTTTCCATATAAAATAATGTGGTGCTTTCAGACTTACTGATACCATCGAGAACGACTTTATGCCAGTCTTCTCTGCTTGACACTGATAGGGCATTTTAGCTGGCGATACATGATGCTAGGTTCGGCGTATTGCATTTCACACAAAGTAATATTCCTGCAAAAATACATCAGCCCTTTTTCACCGTAGTTATCCTCCTCCCCCATTCCTTCCCCGCCAAAAATGATTTCGATTCTTCGCAACCGTTGTGTATGTGGCGGCGGACATCAAAGGTTGGATAAAGCGTGCTAATCTATGCGCTAATCAACTAAACTCGTGTGATTAACCTTTTAATGCGCTTAAGTGGCGCATTACTATAAAATAATTCAAGGGACCAGTAGGTACAATCGATATGAGCGTTTAGGTTAGAAAACTTGCGCTTCGCCTTGCATTTCTGGCGCTACGAATTTCCATATGCATACGAAACCGAAACACAGACGTTGATGAACGCGTGCAGCCATGTCCTCAAGGTGGCGCCACTGATTCTGATCAAAACTGGCATTTTAGTAGCGCTACAGTGTCATGCAGCCAACTGATAAACTCCGCTAATTTAAATTATTGAAAATACTAGTAGAAAAAAAAAACACATTTGGTCCAACGGAGACGTACCCGTTTCTCCTTTGTAACAGCTGAACGACAGAAGTCATGAAGAATGCGACAACGGTAGAGAGTGTCTCTGGGGAAAAGTAAAGACGTCCTCGGAACATTAGAAGTGGGGTTGCGGCTATACCTGGCTGCATTAATTCCACTGATGAGTATTTTGTTATGGGGTTGTACGTGATCAAAAAAAAAAAAAGAAAGGAACGCCCGTCTAATAAAAAAAGTTGTCGCAGTTTCACCTGAAAGGCGAAGCATCAATTGCGATAGCAAATTTGCAGAGAGCTATACGGAGTAATGATAGTACCTTTATCAGCTTTATAAACTTGGGCATGCAGAAAGCACCGGCAACACGCAGAACTGTTGTCGACGCCGTCGGCGTTTTGCCCGCGTTCGCTCAAAATGCGTGCGGCGTTGGTGACTGTTGCCGGAGCCTCTGATATAAATAGGCAGTAGTAGTAGTGATTTTATTGAGGAAGAAAAATGATGCTTATTTCTGCTGCCCAATAGGGAGCACGGCGCAGCGTCAGGGGAAGGGGAAAAAGGAGATAAAGATGTTGAAAGGAAGGGAAGAGAAGGAGAAGCAGCAAGAGTCTCATCCGATCATGGAGGAGGCTGGTGATGATGAAGTGAGGCTGCTGTAGCCCACGTATCCAGGAAGACGCAGGTTGGCTGTAGCAGCGTACACCTCCTGCAGAACAAGCACATCGTACTCGCTCCGCAATTGGCGCATGGAGAGGTCTGCCTGCCGCCGCCGCAACGAGTTTGCGCTCCACTAGAGCACGCTCGGGCGGCGGCGGCAATGTCCTGCTGCAGGCGGGAGGGGACTAGCCATGTTGACTACTAGGTGGGGGCACGCCACCTGCCTTGAGGCAGATAGAACGCAGCTGTTGGTTGTCTATAGGCAGCAGGTCGGCGATCGCCCTGAGGAGGAGTCGCAGGTTCTTGTTCTCCTCATCGCTGGTGGACTGAGGAGCCTCCTTCGGGGACGGCCCTAGCTTGATGCTGCCCCACTTCTTTGCGCCTGCCTGTGGTACACGCTGCTGCAAGTGGGGTTGGGGGTGGTTTGTAGAGGTCGTGGCCTCCTTTTCAGGAGCACCGAGTGCTGCTGCAGCGTAGATTTTGCCTCCGGTCGGTGTAACACGTGGCGGTCCAGAAGCAGCTGCTGCTGAGCTGGTGGTGGGGGTAGCCCGTAGGACCACCTGGGCCTCGCGATGCGACAGGTGTGTGGGAGCTGACGCCTTTATCGTGGCCAGGCGCCGTTCTCTCTGCCATAGCTGGCAGTTAGGCGAGTCGGCTGGATGTGGTCCTCCACAATGCAGGCATCTGACCCTGCTCGAACAGCACGATTGCGTCTGGTGTGGGCCACCGCACCGCAGGCACCGTACCGGTCTCTGGCAGGTTGCTGTGGCGTGCCCGTAGCACCCGCAACGTAGGCACTGCAGAGGGCGAGGCCGGGAGGGACGGACCTCGAAGGGCATGCTGAAGATGTAGATCCTTGCGGGGGGGGTAAGGAGCAGCAAAACGCAGCACCAGGGTGGTGCCCTGTCGCTTAGCCGCGACCACCCGTACCTTCGACGATACGGCAGCCAGCAGGTCCTCATTGGTGTAGTTGCCATGTACGCCTTGCACCACGCCGCTGCTCTGGGTGCGGTCGGCCGGAAGGCGCGCGGTCACGGGCATGCCGGCGATCTCTGACGTGGCCAGCAGGTGCTCCGTCCATTCCGGCGATGCCGCGTCCGCACCCACAATGTTCTTCTTCGTGTTCACGCGTACCTCCTTTACTCCAGGCAGCGCGGAGAGCGCCTGCGCGATGGCGAGGCGGGAGGTACGGGGAAAGGCGGCACCGTTGTGTGCCGGACGAAACAGCACTGTGCGGGCTGTCAGTGGCGAGGTGGGCACAGAAGTTGTGGGAACCCCGGCAGTAGCAACGGGATCCACGGCAGGAGGTGCAGTAGGCGCAGGTGAACTACAGGGAGCCGTAGGTCGTGCGGCAGGAGGGACGGCAGGCTCGGTCCCGGGAGAAGGGACGCTGTTCCCGGCTAGGCCCGGTGGCAACGCAGAACGCTCGCGGCGTTTCTGCGCCTTTGACAGAACCTGCTGAAACTCGCCCTCGGTGATAATGCCACTAGCCGGGGTGAAGTGGCGATCGTCTTCACCTGAGACACGTGGCGGCAATTTAGTCGTCGATGCAATGTGTGGCGCAGTCCAGACTGCTTGCAGCTTGCGTGAGGCACCCTCATCATCACTACCGAGCTCACTGGGATGCGAACGCTTACGTGTAGTAGTGGTGTCCATATCTTCGAGGTTTGCGTCTATCGGCAGTGGGACGTACTGCGGTTCGACGGGAGACGCGCCCGGCAACCCCGCAACAGCGACGAAATCCCCTGCAAGCAGTACATCCGAAGAGCTCGTGGGGGTTGTCGAGGGCGCAACGGCTGTATCGAGGGTGGCGGTCGATGGTGTCTGCCGAGCCGCCGCAGTGGCCAGGGAGGCAGCAGTGGCGGTAGCGGAGCAGGAGGATCCCGAAGTAGGCAGGTTCCCGGCGATCTCGTGCAGCTGCTTGGCCGGGTCGTTCGTCAAAAGAGGCGGCGTCGCGAACATCCCCGTTTCGGAGGTGGTCGTTGAGGAGGCAGTAGATGTCGGCCGTTCGCTGATGGCCCGGCAGAGGCGTTGCGCCTGCTCGTGGTGCAACCGCACTGCCTCAGCGCTGGCGATGAGCTGCCACAGAGATCGTGGGCAGGCTACGCTCACCGCGCGTTTGCGCGACGAGCTGCGCACGAGGGAACGCCGCGGGTGGTCGGTCGGCTGCGCCGGTGAAGCTGGGGGCGCCCCTGCCATCTTAGCCGCGAAAAACGGCTGCGCTAGACAAGCGCGCAGATGGCAAGAACTAAGTCCAGCTCGTGGATAGCAAAAGGCGAAGAGGAAATCGGCGGAGACGACGTCGTTGACCGGGCGAGCAGGCAGCGAGGACAACGGTCATGCGAACGGGCGATATAAATAGGCACTTGGTGCCGCAGCTAAACGTCGCCTCCATTCCCTCCCCCTCCCCCCCCCCCCCCACGGCCTTTCGTGCGTCAGAAGAAGGCGCGTTTGCTCTACATATATGGTGATTGTAAAGGAGGAAAGAGACGCCTACTTCTGCAGCCCTTAAGGGAGCACGGCACAGAACGCGCGTTTGTTCGCCGTGCGTTCACTCCCCGTGAAAGCGCGCGTCCCTCGCGCCCTTTCACTCGCACATACAGCGTTCGGCGGCGCGCGGCGACGATTTCATCTCCATTGACGTCATACGGAACCTCACGGCGACGGCGACGGCGACGCCGACGGCAGAAATCTGCTTTGGAGTGTCCATATAATTGCTATCGCAATAAAAAATGTCACAGTTTCGCCCCAAGGGCGAAGCAATGAATGCGATAGCAACACAGCAATGTCATACGAAGTAAGGTGAGCGGCTTTGGTAGCAACAACACGCAGAACTGTTGTCGACGCCATCGGCGTTTTGCCCGCGTTAGCTCAAAATGCGTGCGGCGTTGGTGACTGTTGCTGGAGCCTCTGATATAAATAGGCACTTGGTGCCGCAGCTAAACGTCGCCTCCCTTCCCTCCCCCTCCCCCACGGCCTCTCGCGCGTCCGAAGAAGGCGCGTTTGCTCTACATATATGGTGATTGTAAAGGAGAAAAGAGACGCCTACTTCTGCAGCCCTTAAGCGAGCACGGCGCAGAACGCGCGTTTGTTCTCCGCCGTGCGTTCACTCCCCGTGAAAGACGCGCCCCTCGCGCCCTTTCACTCGCACATACAGCGTTCGGCGCGCGGCGACGATTTCATCTCCAAATGACGTCATACGGAACCTCACGGCGACGGCGACGGCGACGGCGACGCCGACGGCAGAAATCTGCTTTTGAGTGTCCATATAATTGCTATCGCAATAAAATGGCTTGAGAATTGCGTTGGTGCTGGCAGGCAGCGCCTAGCGAGCCGTTTATTTTATCATCGTTGCGACATAGTGAATAAAATGCGGTATCAATAAAACGGCCGACAACAATTATTTGCTCGATGTACGCGTTTCTGATACTAACGGTAGAGCGAAGACGATGACGATGGCCGCTACAGGGCTGCCGGGCCTCCCTCTTTTAGAAGAAGCGCAGCGATGTACGGGCGCCTCAGTAACGGTCTTTTGTATCGGGCGGTCGGGTAAATCCGTTGCTTCCGCGGCGGTAAAGTGGTCGAAAGCACATTGACAGTTTCCGCAAGGCCATCGATCAGTTGCTCAAGGCGAGACTGCCGGGCTTCAAGTCGCGACAGCGGAACGGTAGATGCCGTCGCCGCAATGCCTCGTGCTGAATATTCAACGACGCGATTGGCCAGCTCCACCAGGTTGTCGAGGTGCGATAGCCAAGGCCATAACCACATGCTGCGGCAGCCGCTGAAGGAACAGTTGTCGCAGCAGCGGGCTGTTTGCGTCCAACCTAGTATCACTGAGAAGCTGCCGCATGGGACGTAGAAGTTTCGACGATCGCCGGTCGCCGAGCTCCTCTTCGCTGAGAAGCTGCTGAAGACGCCCTGCGTGCAGACAAAGACGTGCGGTGCAGCACCGTCGTTTTAAAGTGGTCATAGGAGGTGGTGTCGTGGGGCGCATCCACAACGTCATAGAATGCCTCAACCACCTCCATTGAGAGTGCGGAGACAGCGTGGTAGAAGTTCGCTTGTTGCGAAGTAATGCGCCGAAAGGTGAAGTTGGCCTCCACGTGTGTAAACCATGCAGCAGGATTCTGTGGCGATAACAATTGCAGGTGAATCTGTACCGTGGTGATGCGCTCTGCGCCGACCGTGGGTCTGTGGCTCGTGGTCCCTTGCATGATGTGTTTCTCACTTTGCGATCACGTCCGGGTCACCAAGTTATAGGGCCCGAGGTTAGGTCCACTATAACAATGCGTGAGTCGGCTAGCGAAAGAACAAGGAACTGTTCAGGCCGATGGCAAGAGCAGAAGAAGCTATATTTTTTCTTCTATTTTTCTAACCTCGCAGCACACAGCACGTGGAATGAGACACATGCACCTGAGCGCGCCATAAATAAAAAGCGGCCGATGAAGATGGCCGCTAGAGACATCAATGAGAGCTATCGCAAGACAACAAGGCAGCACTGCAGGAGCTCTTGCTTGAATTCAGGGAATGTTTCGCAAGTTCGTCTAAGGTTCACCAGACTTCAATCACAAGGCATAGGATCATCACATGCGACGACGCACGCACGATACGCCAGCAACCCTACCGCGTGTCGGCAAAAGAACGCGAAGCGATTCGTACGCAAGTACTAGCGATGCTAAAAAATGGCGTTATCGAACCTTCCAACAATTGATGGCTGTCTCCGGTCTTTCATGTCAAAAAGAAAGACAAGACCCTTCGTTTCTGCGTCTACTACCGGAAGCTCAACAACGTAACTAAAGAGGACGTGTACCCACTGCCACGTATCGACGGCTCGTTAGACAGACTGCGGTGCGCCCAGTATTTTTCGTCACTCGATTTCAAAAACGGGTACTGGCAGATCAAGGTACACGAACGAAACCGCGAGAAAACTGTCTTTGTGACTCCCGACGGCCTCTACGATTTCCGAGTGCTCCCTTTCGGCTTGTGTTCAGCCCCAGCTACTTTCCAGCGATTGGTGATTACTGTCCTCGCGGGACTAAAGTGGCAGACTTGTCCTGTGTACCATGATGATGTGGTCGTATTTTCTGAAACGATCAAGCAGCATCTTTGCCGCCTGCGGACTGTGCTAGAAGCGATCCGATCGGGTGATCTAACGATTAAACAAGAAAAGTGGCACTTTGGTTAGGAAGAGCTACGTTTCTCGGACACGTCTTAAGCGCCAGAGAAATCCGACCCGATCCCGACAAGCTTGCTGCGGTAGCAGCATTTCCTCCTGCTCACAAGAAGGCCGTGCGGCGCTTCCGGGGCTTGTGTGCGTATTATCGCCGTTTCATTGAAAACTTCTCGAAGATAGCGGAACCCCTGATTTGCCTTACAAAGGATGACACGCCATTTGCCTGGACGGACGAGCAACAGGCGGCCTTCGTCGAACTAGGACAACGCATGCAATCAGCACCCGTCCTGGCACAATTTAACGACGCAGCTCTAACGACGCCAGTAACATCAGTCTTGGCGCAGTACTCTTCCAACGTCAAGACGGCAATGAAACAGTAATATCTTATGCTAGTCGCTCACTCTCCCGTGCCGAGGCAAACTACTCTATTACAGAAAAAGAGTGTCTCCCAGTTGTGTGACTTATCCCTACGGCCGTCCCTTCAAAGTGGTGATAGACCACCATGCTATATGTTGGTTGGCAAACATACGCGATCCTTCAGGACGACTGCCAGGGTGCAGCTTGCGGCTACAGGAATTTCACGTCACTATGTTTTACAAGTCTGGCCGCAAGCACGCATACGCGGGCACACTGTCGCGTGCACCCGGCCGAATCGGTCAGTATAGAGAGTCAGAGGACGGTGAGGGCTTCCTGGGCACCATGACTGCATCAGACTTGATCAGACGGCAGCGTGGCGTCCCTAAAATTTGACCACTCAGCGATGACTTAGAGGGCCGCCCAACAACCATACCACGCCATTTATGGCGCGTATTGACGTTATTCTGTCTACGAGACAACGTACTTTCCAAAGAAAAATGTCCGTTCAAATGACGGAGCCTACCTCGGTGTAGTTTCTCAAGACTTGCGGGACGACATTCTTTTCGCTTACCATGACGACCCCACATCTGGCCACTTAGACTCCTCACGAACGCTTGCCAGAGTGCGCGAGATGTATTACTGGCCCGGGCTTTCAGCAAGTGCCACCCAGTACGTTAAAGGCTGGCGTAAATGCCAGCGACAAAAGTCACCGCCCATGAAGCCCGCCGGGCTATTGCAACCCATTGAACCACATCATTTGCCATTCGACCAAGTCGGCTTGACATTATTAAGCCTTTTCCTCTCTCAACGGACGGCAACAATTGGGTGATTGTCGCAACTGACTATTTAACCCCCTAAGCCGAGACAGAGGCGCTCCCACGAGCCACGACTTCTGAGGTAGTGCTGTTCTATGTGTCGCATTGTATTGCGACATGGTGCACCGTCCACTGTCATCACCGACAGAGGGACGGCGTTCACAGCACAGCTCATCGACTAAATTGTTCAATTAAGCAACACCGGGCATCGAAAGACGACTGCTTACAATCCGCAGTCCAACGAACTTACGGAGCGATTAAACAAGACCATCACAGACATTATCTCAATGTACAGGGTCGTCCACTCTTAGTACGAACACGGTGCAGCGTGGCCGCTCTCCGCGGAGCGACAGCGCACACGGCGCGGCCGCGCATCGAAGCTAAGCGGCGCAAGCGTACAAGTGCTTGGAGGTGGGGCTTCGTGTCGTCTGTTAAAGTGCACGAGCGCGCTGTGCTTTAGCAGACAACAGACGGCACAAACACGGCTCAATCACGCGCTTTACCAGACGACACGAAGCGCCGCCTACAAGCCCGTGTGCGCCTGCGTCGCTTAGTCTCGATGCGCGGCCGCGCTGTGTGCGCTGGCGCTCCGCGGAGCGCGGCCACGCAGCGCCGTGTTCGTACTAAGAGTGGACGACCCTGTATATCAACGTCCAGCACAAAACATGGGCTCGTATCTTGCCTTCCGTGACCTTCGCGTATAATCTGAAGTGAAGGCGCGAAAACGACGACGGACGAAGAGAGAGCACACACACACACACACACACACACACACAGGGCGCCACTTCCAACAATGTTTAATCAGAAAAGAACGCCGCTAATTTATACAGGGAGCACAATCACAGTTTCTCAGTGCGCATTCGCGTTCAGGTAAAGTAGTTCTTTGCGTGATAGAGATATTGAGGAAACACTTACGCACTTATCACCTGCCTCAATGATCCTTTTGGCCTCAATTAAACGAACCCATTTGTCACGGCTTCTGGCAACCACAGCGCAGGCGTAGAAGTCTGGCTTGCATTTGCAGTCTCTACAATGAATTGTTGACTTTATTATTGTGCTGTCTCAGCCTGTCATTCAGGCACTGCTCGGTTTGGCCCACGTACTTTCTATCGCAATCTAAAGGAATTTCGTAAACTACTCCTGCCTGACAATCTACGTACTTGTTGTCATGTTTTGTGACACAGGCCGGTGCCTTGCGGAAAAAAAGATTAGTCATTCTACAGAGCTTGGAAAGCTTGCACGGGGCATAAAACACGACATTTACGTTAGCTCGCTTGGCAATCTTTTTCAAATTGTGCGACATGCGGTGTATGTAAGGTATGATGGCTACCTTTTCTTTTTCGCGAGGTGGCTCCTGGTCGAGTTGGCGTGTTCGGGACTTCTTCAGGATTGTTTCCGCTACGGAAACTAGAACAGGCTGCGGGTAGCCTGCCTCTTCAAGTCGGCCGATCTGCTTAAGAAAACTTGCCGCAGCACGATGTGAAGAGGACTTCTTAAACACATTCAGCAGGCACATGTTAGCAATGCTTCGTTTAACTAGCTTTGAGTGAGAGGAACTAAAAGGTAACAGAGGTTTACTAGCACCGAGGTTCACACTGCCAACAGACGTGGTTCCTTGCTAAAAACAATCGAAGATATAAAAACCTGATGGAGGAATCTACCGAAAGTTCGTGGGTCACTTCTATGGGAGATAAAGTCTGCCTGAAGGTTGTCAATGTTTGACTAACGACCGATTCGGCGTCAATGAAATTCTTATCTACGAAAATTAGGAAGTCGTCAACAAATCTAAAAAATTTGAGTACACCGCTACCCTCTAGACTGCTAGACATAGTTCTGCCAGCGCGAGCTAAGAATAAGTCGCTCAAGATGGGAGCTAAACAGGAACCTATGCAAACGCCGCTCTTTTGCAGGTACAAACGACTGTCCCATTCAATATAGGTGGAAGCCAGGTAAAGTTGGAGCATGGCCAGGAATTTGTCTTCCGGAATACCCGCTTCATTTTGAAATGCCAGGGAGCCATAACTGTCAATGCCTTCCTGGACGCAATGAAGCAATTATGCTTTTGGCATGCTATAATATAGATCCTTCAGATCTACGGTAAAGGCCTCTAATTCCATCACTGGCTGCCTCGACAGGTAGTCAACTACTTGTGTAGAATCCTTTACGAGGTAAGGGTCGTCTACTGCAAGAAGCTTGAGCCTTACTAACAGAAAGGCAGCTAAACACTTCTGCCACGTATTGCGCTCCGACACTATTACTCTTAAAGGGCAGTTATCTTTATGGGTCTTGGCGCTGAAAAAGACCTCGAGTGTGCGCACTTTGCTATTTTTAATGTGCCAAGCTAATTTGGCAGGTTCATTTTTTCGCACATCTTCTTCGCTTCACATTTCAACTTATTGAGCGATACATTATGGTGACAATGGAAAACAGAACTTAAGGCTTCCAACGCCTTCACCTTGTATAACTCTCGTGGAAATACGGCAAAGCCGCCCTCTTTGTCCGATGAGGATGTCCGAGAAGTGACCCACGAACTTTCGGTAGATTCCTCCATCAGGTTTTTAGATCTTCGATTGTTTTTAGCAAGGAACCACGTCTGTTGGCAGTATGAACCTCGGGCTAGTAAACCTCTGTTACCTTTTAGTTCCTCTCACTCAAAGCTAGTTAAACGAAGCATTGCTAACATGTGCCTGCTGAATGTGTTTAAGAAGTCCTCTTCACATCGAGCTGCGGCAAGTTTTCTTAAGCAGATCGACCGACTGGAAGAGGCAGGCTACCCGCAGCCTGTTCTAGTTTCCGTAGCGGAAACAATCCTAAAGAAGTCCCGAACACGCGAACTCGACCAGGAGCCACCTCGCGAAAAAGAAAAGGTAGCCGTCATACCTTACATACACCGCATGTCGCACAATTTGAAAAAAGATTGCCAAGCGAGCTAACGTAAATGTCGTGTTTTCTGCCCTGTGCAAGCTTTCCAAGCTCGGTAGAATGACTAACCCTTTTTTCCGCAAGGCACCGGCCTGGGTCACAAAACATGACAACAAGTACGTAGATTGTCAGGCAGGAGTAGTTTACGAAATTCCTTTAGATTGCGATAGAAAGTACGTGGGCCAAACCGAGCAGTGCCTGAATGACAGGATGAGACAGCACAATAATAAAGTCAACATTGGGAGAGAGGGCCACCTGACAATTCATTCTAGAGACTGCAAATGCAAGCCAGACTTCTACGCCTGCGCTGTGGTTGCCACAAGCCGTGACAAATGGGTTCGTTTAATAATTGAGGCCAAAAGGATCATTGAGGCAGGTGATAAGTGCGTATGTGTTGCCTCAATATCAATATGTGTTGCCTCAAACATCGTTGGAAGTGGCGCCCTGTGTGTGTGTGTGTGTGTGTGTGTGTGTGTGTGTGTGTGTGTGTGTGTGTGTGTGTGTGTGTGTGTGTGTGTGTGTGTGTGTGTGTGTGTGTGTGTGTGTGTGTGTGTGTGTGTGTGTGTGTGTGTGTGTGTGTGTGTGTGTGTGTGTGTGTGTGTGTGTGTGTGTGTGTGTGTGTGTGTGTGTGTGTGTGTGTGTGTGTGTGTGTGTGTGTGTGTGTGTGTGGTGTGTGTGTGTGTGTGTGTGTGTGTGTGTGTGTGTGTGTGTGTGTGTGTGTGTGTGTGTGTGTGTGTGTGTGTGTGTGTGTGTGTGTGTGTGTGTGTGTGTGTGTGTGTGTGTGTGTGTGTGTGTGTGTGTGTGTGTGTGTGTGTGTGTGTGTGTGTGTGTGTGTGTGTGTGTGTGTGTGTGTGTGTGTGTGTGTGTGTGTGTGTGTGTGGTGTGTGTGTGTGTGTGTGTGTGTGTGTGTGTGTGTGTGTGTGTGTGTGTGTGTGTGTGTGTGTGTGTGTGTGTGTGTGTGTGTGTGTGGTGTGTGTGTGTGTGTGTGTGTGTGTGTGTGTGTGTGTGTGTGTGTGTGTGTGTGTGTGTGTGTGTGTGTGTGTGTGTGTGTGTGTGTGTGTGTGTGTGTGTGTGTGTGTGTGTGTGTGTGTGTGTGTGTGTGTGTGTGTGTGTGTGTGTGTGTGTGTGTGTGTGTGTGTGTGTGTGTGTGTGTGTGTGTGTGTGTGTGTGTGTGTGTGTGTGTGTGTGTGTGTGTGTGTGTGTGTGTGTGTGTGTGTGTGTGTGTGTGTGTGTGTGTGTGTGTGTGTGTGTGTGTGTGTGTGTGTGTGTGTGTGTGTGTGGTGTGTGTGTGTGTGTGTGTGTGTGTGTGTGTGTGTGTGTGTGTGTGTGTGTGGTGTGTGTGTGTGTGTGTGTGTGTGTGTGTGTGTGTGTGTGTGTGTGTGTGTGTGTGTGTGTGTGTGTGTGTGTGTGTGTGTGTGTGTGTGTGTGTGTGCGCGCGCGTGCGCGCGCGCGCGCGCTCTCTTCGTCCGTCGTCGTTTTCGCGCCTTCACTTCAGATCGTGCTTAACCAACACGCCCAACTATCCATCCTAACTTCGCGTATAATACCGCCGTAAAAGAAACAACGCGCTTCACACCATTCCGCCTCCTTTACCGCCGTGAACGTCAGACAATGATGGACGCTATGCTTCTGTGCCAAGACGCCTAGCACCTAACTTCTGACGCCGAAGAATTTGCTCAGCATGCTGAGGAAGCTCGCCAGCTCGCGCGGCTGCACATCGGTCTGCAGCAGCACGCAGATGCACTGCGTTATAACATTCGCCAAAGACAAGTGGGCAAAAATCCCGGAGATCAAGTGTGGATGTGGACCCCTTTTCATCGCCGTGGCTTTATGAAAAGTTGCTGAGCTGCTATTTTGGTCCGTACAAATTGCTGCGCCGCATTAGGGACGTGAACTACGAAGTCGTTCCGGACAGTACGGCGCCAACACAGCGTAGACAACAACCTAGCCCTGGCATAGTTCACATTGTGCGCATGAAACCATATGTTGCGCCTTCGTGCTTTTTTTTCATTTATTCATTTCTGTATTTACGCTGCTATTAGCAGCTAATGCGGTTACCTCTCTGTTACTTGAGAATGTGCCCGTCGTCCTTCACCACTGCTGTGCTTTTGTTTTTCCTGTAGCTGTCATTGTGTTCTTTGCACGAGCATCTACCTTAACTTTTTTCTTTCCTTACGCCGCTTCTTGAGCATCGAGCCGATGCTCCTTCCGAGGAAGGGGGGAAATGCCACCTGCAGAAGTGGGTACAGTGCTAAGGAGGCAGGCACATACGAAGAAAAGAAGTGTGCGTGCTACCCCGCCCACTCGATAGCCAAGTCCCACCGCCGTTTTAACGCGATAGCGTTTAGGGCCCCGTGTCGCAGAAAATCCGAGCGTCGACATTGCCGCCCGTAGCCAAGATAGTAATCACCAACCACGCATGCCCTCCAAATATAATTTACGACCAAACTTGCTCACACTTTGTCTTGCATTCTTTACAAAATTATTGCTCAGAATTTGGAGAGTGACAGCCCACAAACAATTGTCATGAAACAAAACACGGATAGCGCATGCCTTTTATGCTAAATCTTCTCAGGCTAAATGATAAAGGGGAGAACAATAAAAGAAGGCCGGCCCCCGAAAGAGGCCGCGTTTCTACCAGAAAGCGTGCCTTCGTGCATAGCGTTCACCGCCAGCGTTTCCAGGTAAACATTACGGTTACATAAGCTGCAGTTGTCGAAAATTGTGAGAAACAGTCAAGAATCTTTGAATGCTATCGCGTTCCACTCTTGCAGGCGAAGCTTAAACGTCCTCCAAATTGTTTTGAGGAGCCTGCTGCCCTCATTAAACTTCACGCCGCCAGTTCTCTCTCAAGGCACGTGGCAATATGTTCACAGGCGTTCCCGCGTTTTCCTTTCGCATAAAAATATTTTTATTCTTACAATGAACAAGTGATGTCTTCAGAGTGGTCTCCGGTAGTCTGAAAGTGCGTTGAACAGAAGTAGTCCTATGCTAACGATATTTGCTTGCATTAGCAAGTGGTAATGAGACCTACTGTCAAGGAAATAGTGTAAAGCAAGCTTGTCGATTGCGAAGCACTTTGGAGCGTGCTGCAACTAACGTTCCAGATAAACCGCTTGTCACTGGTACTAAAACGTTTTATGTGCGCAACACCAAGTGGCTAGTATTGTAAGCGAAAATAAAAATTTGTATTTAACTACAATGCCACTTAGCCGACGCAGAATTTTCTGAATGAGTCATGCGATCGTGCGTGATTTCTAAAGATGCGTAGACTCATTTACTTACGCTTGGCGCGATGTGTTAGGACTGAGTCACGAGATCTTGTCCCTGCCCGCGAGGGATGTGGTTATATGAAAAATATTTATTTAAAAATTGTAATGTGGGATATTACGTGCCAACACCACCGCATGAATATGAGGCACGCCGTAATTGAGGACTCAGGATTCATTTTGACCACTTGTGGTTCTTTAACGCCTACCTAAATTTAGGTATACGCGATTGTTTTCGCAGTTCTCCCCAATCGAAATGTGGCTGACGCGGCCGAGGCCGAATCAGCGACATCGTACTTAGAAGCGCCACGCCATAGCCAGTGGCCTACCACAGCGGGTGGTGATATATCAGATATATTAAATGCACAGTGTTTGTTGTCTTCTTAATGCTGACATTTATATAACTAAACCTAGAAAACAATACAGACAGTAATTGGAGAGTGCAATCAGCAAGACGTTGTCAGAGCGCGAGAAAACGCATGGAAATGAAGCTATTCTATCGCCGGAGCGTACGAGACGACAAAGGCGACTTCCCCGACTGACCTGACCGGAGCACCGTTCGCAGCGCCGCCATCGGTCGCGCCCGAGGCAAACGCTCCCGGTATCTAAATAAGGATGATCTCTCGCTGACCTTCCAGAACAGCTGCAACACATCGGGACTGTACACCATCATCTGCTACCGTCTCCCAAAGACTAGTGAGCCGTACGAGGGACACCGTATACTGATCTTAAATGGCCACGCATAGCCAATCTAGGCTCCTATATACATCGACTGGGGCAAACGCAGCACGGGACGCATAGGGCCACGCTGTTTCTATCGCCACATTCACGCATGCACCCTGCACGACTGCAGGCCGCACGTTAACGGCAAAAGTCACTGCAGACGCTGCGCCTCTTCGCGTAGTTGACGCATTGCTTATGTGGAAGTGTCTTTACCTCAGAAAAAATTAGGTCGCGGGGCGGGCATTCAGGTCAAGACATCATGGTTCTCCAGTGGATGACCAGTCATCTGCATGCTTCCTCTGCCCATGTCCCTTGATTCTATATATCATATTTCCCCAAATCTTTCGCAGCTTTCATGCGTGATCGCAGACACGTACTCAGCCTCGAAAATTTGAAGTTGCACGTGCCACATAATAGTGTACTCAGAGTAACCGAAGCAAAAAAAATTGTAAACACTTCCTATGTTACTTTATACCTTTATGTCAAAGACACTATTCGAGGACGTCACTCGGGACGTTATCGTCAGCTAGATTAGACCTGGTGTGCGATATTTCGCGATTTGAACGGCTACGTATACAATGGAATATGTGTACATTGAGGGCAGGCGAAAGTCTAAATAAACGGGCAGCCAAGGTAGAACGCTATTATAAGAGCCATTTTGCTCTCCTAGGCAGTGTACCAACTTTTATGAAGATAATTATCCGGCTCATTAGGGGTAAGAGTGATTAAGAAACATAGCTCAGCGTTCAGTGAGTGCCTGCGGGAAAGCTCTGCAAGTGTGTGTGCGGCTCATACAGCTGTGACTCCAACTCCGTCCTGCCTGAGGTGTGAACATCGCTTCGAACAACAGTATTGGAAATTGAATTACAATTTATTTCCCTCTCAAAGTCGAGCTCCAAAGAAATTTCAGTTTGACTATGCGCGTTATAAACGAGCATCATATATGCTGTAATAGAAATATTGACAAATATGCTATGCTAGTAATTCCCCGATTTTCTTTATTACTATAAAATGTGCAAATAGCACTTAATTAGGGCGCGCGCACGTAGTTAGTAGAATTGACGCGAATTTCGCCTGCTGTATTTAGAGCGTGCCCGGGCGACACCAAATCTTTCAGCTTATGCCAAAGCACCAGGATAGCTAGTACTCAATGTTTTGAGTTCTGCGTCATTTTTCTACCGCAATTAAAAAGGCCTCTAGACGCAGGATTCGATCACCACATGATGTTTGCTTTCAGTGACCTGCCAAACTTTGCGTTTCAGCTGCATTCCACTCATGACACACGAAATATTTTAACAGCGGAGTTGGTTAAGCCGTCCGTTATTTGGCCCGCGAGCCGCAGAACCTCGCCGAGCGATGACGTCTTTGCGTTGCCTAGCAACCCCTTACCAGCTGTGCGATAGCTTCGCGAGACTCCGCCCCTACACTGTGCGCAGCGCGTCTGCTCCGCATGCCATAAAAGTTCCGTGCAGAAGGTGTGAAGGCAGGTTTGCTAGTGTGTGGGTGGTAGTAGCAGCCATTGGGAGACTGAGGAAGAACCGCACTCCCGAGGAAGATGCCGCTTTTCGCGAATTACGGCGCTTGGCCAAACAAGAATACAATCGCCGGTGTTGAGCTGATACTGCACAGAGAGCCGAGGAAGCCTTAGCCAAGCAACGGCGAAGATTGGAAGATCCCGAATACGCCGATCGAGAAAGGGAACGAATCCCAGCACAACCTAACAAAAACTTGGTAAAACTAGAAGAACTACTTGATCGTCGCTCCGCTGTTCTGAAGCCTTGCGCATCCTAGCGCAAGCCTTTTCATTCTGTTTTTATTTCTGCGTAGCACCAGGACGCGTATATGCCTAATGCAGCAACGAGTACGGACGCGTACAGTGTAATGCAGCAGCAATAAAGAAACAGAGAAATTTGGGGCTACATAAGCAAGTGTTACACGTCACGGATTGTGTCAGCGACGAAGCGCAGAGACTGCGGTGACGGGAACAACCTTTGAAGCTTGTACCGCACGATCGCTCTGATGGCCTCGCATTGGTGCATATTCCTAAATCATCCGCGTGTTTTGCCGCCAGCGTAGTATTGTTACATTGCCTAGTGGGCATCTCAGGCGTCTTCTCGATCACTGTGACCTCATACACGAATTCAGTGAAGGTCTTGGGCGGGATGCATATCAATCAAGCAAAGAGCTCTTGTTCCACACCCCTAATCAGGAAGCGAACATTTTTTCTATTCTGATATGTAGGGGGATCGGCGTGACGGAACAGTCATCCAATCTGTGAAGAATGCGATGTTCTCGTTTGGGAGATGCACGGGCTACTAAAGAGCTTCGGTTATTCTTTGCAGATGACGCTCGTGCAGGTGTCTAGTGTCATGAGCCAAAAAAGAAACAGCGAGAAAAGAAAAAGCGGCAAATCTCATGCCCGGTCGGAATCGTTGTTATGCGAAGCAGTGTGCGGGAAGCCTACCAAGTTAACGAAACGGCCATGAGAGCACCAAGCCGGAGGCGACTTTTTCATGACCTACATGACACGCATGTCGTAACATTCACGTCATCAGTCCTTGGGAGTCTCTTTAGCAACGCCTGGGAGAGCTAAAGGCGAAAGCCTTAGCCATGCTCATGACTATGACTTCAACCATTACCCTTTAGCCTTTTCCTGCACTTAGTACCACATCCGAACCCATTCCATTGGTTGTTGAGTGTTAATCATTTTTCGCTGAGTCATTTTCATTATTGCTGAGTCATAGTCATGGCTATTGCTTTTATCACTTGGGAATATGCCCAGCATAAAGATTCTATTCCAGAAGATCGCAGAGACATCGTAGGACTCATAAAGCCGGCATCAGCAAAAGAACAACGCCGCACGGGGTTTAATAATCTATTGAAAATAGATTAATTACGACAATAAGGACGGTATTAAATAAAATTACTTTAGGCAGAGAAAACGCGTTTTGCGAGGTTTGGATGAATGTAAAGGTGAGTTAAACACTACTACGGTTTAAGATAGAGGGTAGGTTATGCATGTAAAATTAGAGTATATTTTGTATTTGGGTTCGGATGTTTGTTACCTGGCTATTTGTTGGGTAGGATATAAGAAATGCCTACATTAGGACTTACGGCGATTGTTACCGCGGCATGCATAAGTATGGATAGAACAACAGTGCCCTTAAAGGTGATCATATGTTGCCATCATTGTGGTAGGCGAAATCCTAAGAACGTGTTTAAGGTAATGCTATGTGAAAATTCATATTTTGTTGTAAGGTACTTGCGGGGCGAATACCACAAATAGTATTTTGCCGTTTATAGAGTTTGGTGGTGCATATTATGTAGTTTCGGAGTGGTTAAGCAGTGTCGAATGAAGGCGACTCGCACACAATGCTCAGTGCTGTGGAAGAGAGGTGTAGTAAAGCAGTAATACCCTTGTTATATGGGCGCCCTTGACCACAATTAACTTAACGGTGGTTGCTCACTCAACCAAGGTGAACCCCTACCACAGCCTGCCGGAGATACACGCGCACTCATATTCATGGTTCACGGTGGCGACGAATAAGGTACGCTACTATTTTCAATTTCCACTGGAATTACAGTGCACTGTGAGAACAGCAAGGCGACACGGCAAGTAGACACGGCCCACCTGACAACTCGTCAAGTGTTTCTTTGGTATCGAAGCGATCGACGCGTCTGGCGCTCCTTCGCAGAACCCTATAGGGAAGATGCATCGGCATGAAATCATGGCCGGGTTTCGTGCACATAATTCGTCATGCAGGTTTTCTAAAGCTCGTCACGCACATAATTCAAAGGGTGTAGGCAGTTACCGGTATCACTCACTCATAGTGTCGAGATTCGGTTGCGCTTCTTTCTTTTTTTACAGTCGTTCGCCGGTGGGAACAGTCCCGTCGAACGTTGCATCATATAGGCGTACAGAGCCAAGCATTCCGAGCATTTTAGCGGAGGGTGGCCAGATCATTCACCCAAATGATTATCATCCCTACTGCAACAACCAGCGTCTTTTACTGCCTTCCAGTGTGAAACCAGCGCATTTTTTTACACTGGATCGCACTGGGGACGCTGGCGCTCGCTGGGAGTCGCTGGGACACCGGTGAGATCGGTGGATATGATATGGTTCACAGTGGATGAGACGCTGGTTTCACTGCTATGAGTCTGGGGCGCATTGGTGTGCGCTGTACACGCGCTGGTTGTCGCTGGAGTTCGCACTGAAAATTGCGCTGATTGCGTCTGTGCCGCACTAGTTCCAGTACGCAAGGAGTATAGGCGCTGTTTAGAGTTAAATGGTTGATATAATTTTAAGGGCAGGCACTAGTCTCCTGTCCTAAATAACGGTATATTTTGGGGCCATAAATGTTTTTGTTGTGCTGCAGCTTGCAATAAAAGTGCGTGATATGGCCTCCGTAGTCACGTAAAATCAGTTCACATGGTTTGAAAAGACCTCAGAAGGACACACGCTGGATGGTTGACGTACCGTCCGCCATCTTGACTGTTTGGGAAATGTCGGTTACTCTAAACCTAGGTCGCCAAGCTCGAGTTGCAGTCAACCGCGGTTACATTAACCACGGTTAAGACCGCCCGTGTAACAAGGGTATAAGTGTAGTTCGTAGTTTAAGGGGCACGAAATTAGGCACGTTCATCATCACGCTCTCGAAGGAGGACACGACATTGTATGTCAATGGTTGCCGAGCCATTGCGGAATTGTCGGCAAGACAGCGCAGATGAAGCAGCACGCTCGGCTCATCACAAACATCAGCTGGTTCCTATACCACTCTCAAGAACGGATGCTGCGCGGCAACTTCCATCGATTGCTCGCCATATGACACTTCTGCGATGGAAAGCACCGGGTTTCACCAACTCACGTTTGCACTCTTTTGACCCTAACTTGCGACTTCGCCTACCACCTGGACCCTCCCGTCGTGAAACAACTTTACTGTGTCGCATGTGGTTGGGTGTCGCATTTACCAACGTCTATTCGTTCCTAATAGGGATGGCCAACAGTGCGGCGTGCAATTTGTGCGGGTGCGACGAGACTCTCGAGCACCTTCGGTGTAACTGTCCATCTTTTGACACTCAACGACGTATTCTCCAAGCTAAACTCAACCTGTTAGATGACAGAACGCTCTCAGAAGAAAAGATTCTTGGGCCATGGCCTATGCATTCGTGCATACAAAAGGCCACAAAAGCCCTTCTGCAGTTCGTGAAGAGTACTGGATTCTACGAACGCTTGTGACAGCTGAGAATCTTCTTTGACTGCCTCTGTGAATGACTGACTCCAATTTTTTTCTTTTCTCTCCTTATCTATTCTTCCCCTTTCCCCCTCCCCAAGTGTAGGGTAGCCCACCGGGCACGTCCTTGGTTAACCTCCCTAGCTTTCCCTCTTCGTTTCTCGCTCTCTCTATTAAGTGGCAGTGTGAAGTAGTATAACGCTACGAGCTACACCTACAGGCAGCCTAGCAGTGTTGTTATCATATCTTATTGAGTGACAATAATTTTTAGTGATAAATAGCGAACTCTACGATGTGTACAGTGAAGTGACTACGTAAAGTGAAGTGAGGCGAGTGTACACAGTGGTGTGAATGTCAAAAATGGTGAAAAACATGGATTGCTAATGTTGGACTGGATTGTGAAGACGGTGGAAACATCCGATACAAGGAGGAAGAAGCCGTTTTTCACACGGAAAAACTCTTGAATGTAGCCTAATACGTCATGAGTCAAAAAGAAACAGGAAGGAGAAAAAGAAGAAAGTGCGAGGATGCTGTGGAAGAGATCAACAAAAATAAGTTCAAAAATATTAGTGTCAGATTGAAAAGTATGCAAGGTATGAAAGAAGAAGTGGAAAAGGGCACGCGTGGTTACGGAGCGAAGGCGGAGAAGGAACGCGTAGTACAAGAGTAGGTGCCCAGCTACGCTCTAGGACGACGGAGGGCAGATGGAGCTGGAGTTAGGACAGGACGTTCGGCCTGCTGCCGCGGCTACGATCCCCCACCTGAGCGAGCGCTCCGCCGAGACCGCAGCTACAGGTTGGCGGTGCCGTTTCCAAGACTCCCTGCGGCTACAACCCGTAGGCAAGCGGAGTTGGCTAGGCGACCCAGGCACCTCGGTCACCCCACTGCCCTGACCGCCTGACCAGGTCAACCGTGGGCCGAACGTCGGAGACAGCGACATCGGATCCTCGACACATCGGCAGGCCTATTGACGTGTCGTCGGAAGCACCGACGGCGAGGTAATGTGGTCATGTCGATGGACGCATAGTATATATTATCCATTTGTTCAACAAAAGACTACAGACAAATGCTTTGAATTAACTGACATTGTGTATAGTTTGGTGCGTGTTAGGGTTTTTTCTATTACGTTTGTAGTACGCGCTTAGTGGTGTCAAGTGTATTTCCTTTCATACTCATGTACCACAAAGGCCTATTATGATTCAAAAGTTTCTTACATCGGGCCTAACACTTTGATACCTTGACACTAGCAAGATTTTGCGAAACAGTTCCTATATTCTGAAAGCGGGCTCTCCATTGTTCATTGTTCATTGTCTCCGGATGTACAGATTCATCTGCGCCTGGGTTACCCCGATGTGAACAGACCATACTGTACCGTCTGTGGGTACGATTTACAAACTCTTATGCCTTCCTTATTCGAATAGCCACCCACCCACGTGCGACACATGTAGCTGTGATGAGACGCTCGCACGCATTATCTGTGGCCGCCCGCGATATAGTGTCGACAGGCAAGTGATGTGCAGAGTGCCGTACCTTTTGGACAGTCGTCCACTATCAGGACTAAAATATTTAGGCCAGTGCTCCCAAAGAATATCCGAGCGTAAGGAATTATTCACGCTACTAAGATTCTTGCAGTCTACTGGCCTCCACGATAGACCTTAAAAACGCTGCCCCCCCCCCCCCACCGCTCTATAATGTATGCTGTTTGTGCTCGTCACTTCATCACTCTCTCTATACCCTCCCCCTTGCAGAGTAGCCGACCGGAAATACCTCTGGCTAACCTTGCTGTCTTTCTATGTATCTTTTCTCTCTCTCTCGATTGTCGAACCAAGTTCCGGCGGCGTCATCCAAGAAGAAAAAAAATTCTGAAGCACTCGGCTCATGATTAGTATTGATGGTAATGCGAAGATCCATGGAGCAATGCAGCGACAGGTTATATTGCTGATTTCCCGTTCACTTAACACATATAGTGGTAAGCATAATACTTTCGTTGCTTCGGCTGTATGCGATATACTCCGATATCTTCCTAATTTGCTATGTCACTTACTTGCCAAGGCGGCCTGTGAACACGATGACTGCATGATGCCGACGCAGTGACGATGGAATTACGAAGAAAGATTGGTATCGATACACCGAGAAAGACATATAACGAGGGCATAAGAATGCCCGAGCACTGCATTACGACGATGTCGCGACGACGACGGTAGGACGAGAACGGCTCGAAGAAACGGTTATGACTACGATCGCATGACCTAGACGGCATCACGACCATGGTATGACAATGAATACACGAAAAAGTTTGCGTGACGACGACCAAATGACGACGAAGGCATGACAATGGCGACAGAATCACGATTCAATGATGACAGCATGATAACGATATAATGACGAACGAGGAATGACGTTGATGGTATGACGACCACTACGTGAGGACAATGGGATGACGATGACGGCATGACGAGAGTCAGATATCGAAGTTACAATTACAGCGATGCAATGATCGTGATGACATCCCGACGAAGGTATGGCGACCAATGCATGATGACTGTATTATGGCAATGTAGGGACAACGATGGCATGACAGTGGCATGAGGACAGACGACGAGTATATGATGCAAATGGTGCGGCGATGATTGTATTACAAAACGTGTATGATGAAGATGGTATGAAGAGAGTGGTATTTCGAAGTTTGAGTGCCGGTGATGGTACGACTGCGACGTCATTACGACGACGGTGTCTTAATGGAGCATGATAGCTTCTGCCTGACATTGACGGCGTGACAATGGCGGCATAATCACGATTGAATGACGACTGCAAGATTAGAGAGCAATGGCGAAGAAATATTGATGTCGATAGGAGGACTAAGGCGGTATGACGACGACTGCATGACGACAGTCGAATGACGTCACGGACGTGATAAGAATGATCAAACGACAACGTGATGACGTCTGTGTCACGACGACGGCGCCATGCTGACGGCATGACGAGAGTAGGATAACAAAGGTGGAATGAGAACGATAAGCGACCACGACTTCACCGCTACCCCGAACGTAGTGGCCCAAAGTTTTAGACAACTGGGACCTCTGGGTCGAATTGGAAGTGACGACTGTAGCATGGCGATAGTGGGATGACGAAGCTGGAATGGCGACGATTGAACGACCACGAAGGCACCACTATAGTTGTGTGACAACGAATGCATGACGACTGTATGACAACAAAGGGGCGACGAGGATGGCCTGGCTAGTGTCGGATGACAAAGCTGGGATGACAGGGATTCAGCGACATCGAGCCCATACCTAGTGGCACAAGATATTACACTACTTGAGCCACTGATTCGGGATAGAAGGTATGACGAGAGTAATATATCTCGATAATGGAATGACGACAATGGAACGGCCACGACGCATCACGACCAGGAGCACATACCTAGTGACATAAGCAGGTAGACAACTTGGGCAATTGGGTCAGCGTAAGAGTTTAGACGATAGATAGATAGGTTCAAAACGGGTGAAGTAGGCAAATAATGCTATTCGCTATCAAAGATATGCAGTTACTTTTTTTCACCGCATCAATAGTTGAACGTCTGAACATTTTTGTGAGTCTCCAGCGAGCTTTCGGGGTCTTTAAACGGTGAACCACAAAATGTCGCTTGCTCCCTGGGCTGTTTAAGCATGATGGCTGCAAGCGAACCTGGTGCCGCTATCGTACCTGCTGACTTTGGTTTTTCTGGTATACTCCCGTAGACGGCCTAACAGCGGGAACTTGTCTAGCCTGGAGGTAGCTCGATGATTGGTCGCGATGTTGGGGTGGTACTCGCGCTTCGGGCTTGGTTCATGGCTTTGCAGGGCAGCAGCATAAACACAGAGGCACCTCCACCAGATTAACGTTGTCGTGGCGGTGAACAATAAGACCATAGCCCATCTAAGTGTTACGAAACTTACCCTTTAATAGGCAAAATTGTGCCCATAAAAACAAGGGTCATGCACAGGTAAGAAAAGTAGGCCATTTATACATGGATCGGCGTACATTCCAACCTAATTGCCGGTGCTGTATATGTACATTTAGGGCAGAGATGGGGCAGGTAATTTTGAGAAATTCTTGTTGGAGCACGTAAGAAACCTGGAAAAGTGAAGAACGACTGAAAAAGTAAAGAACGACTGAAAAGTTATTATTTTCAAATGAATGAGAGCAAGTCAGATGGCTACAAAAAAGGCTGTATCTTGATGTGTGTGTGCAGAGAAGGGCCGAAAACGTATGACAACGCGTTCCAAGTTTTGTCTCTGTAAATATTTTCAATTTTTCTTACTCGATAGAACATGGCTTTGAAAATGCACAGCATGTTCACGTCGCACACCCAATCTGATTTCACAAGGTTCGGCAGTGACATAAAAAACAAATAACATCGGCACAAACATTCATAAAAAATCCGACTCAGAAACGCATTTCTTTCGCTGAGCGATAACTTTGAACACTTGTTAACTGGTGAAAAGTTGTCCCTGGGCAAAGTTAAAAAAGTACGCGAGTCATCGTAGCACTCAGGGACATTGTGGAGTACATTGTATTGTATACGCTCAGGGACATTGTGACCGTGCGAGACAGGTACATAGGCGTCCGCGGCGTGTGTGTATGTCAAGCTCTTGGTTACGTTGACTGTTCTTCGATAGAGTGGCCTGAATTTGATAGAGAATTTATGCAGTCTTCATGTGCAGAGAATGCTTATGCGCAGAAACGTAAGTGCCATTTTCTTGAAGCCAGGATATGAAGTGCGGTGTTTGGCTGTTCAAATTATTTTGCGAAAGAAAAATGGGGTGCCGCGCGAACATTGCTGTGCGACTGGGCGCTCGAGGCATTTTGCGTGTGTTCGCGGGCATCATTCACGCTTGGAAAAACACTTATGTAGCGCGTATTGAGCAACAGAAAGCTATGTCGGGAGTTTCTCATGTTGTTATAGAATTTTCTCATCGACACTTTTCATGTAATGATATATAAGAAGCATAATAATTGAGACTCGTTTATCAAAAATTCAGAGACCGTGTCAGCTAAAAACGCACCGTGTAGGCTTAACGTTTCTGCAAATTTACTCGTATTGTCGCGGTACAAAGCCAAGAGAGGACAGGGAGACGTTCTTCAAGAACAGCAGGACAACCTGTTCAAGCAAAACAGAACAGAGACACGTCTTCTTCGTCGTCAGCCAAATCCCACTGACCCACTAGACGGAGTCCGTTAATGCCCCCATCGTCGTTGTCGTCTGCCTAGAGCACACGTGTCATTTGTGCCTCCCTAGAAGAGCATCGTCCCCATGCTATACCAGAAATGTCCCTTGTGGAAGTGAGGGTCTCTCGCATAGTCATTCGCTCACATACGGCTTCATGCGTACAACATGCACAAGTTCAGGATGGTGCGGGCGGCGCCTCGTACAGTTGGGACTATCGGGAAGGACCTCGTAGGTGACATCACTGAGTCGCTGCAATACTCGATATGGGCCGAAGTATCGCCTTAACAGCTTTTCGGAGGGGCCTCGTTTCCGTATGGGTGTCGAAACCCACACTCTGTCGCCGACTTCCTAGGTTACGGTTCTATGGTGAGCATCATAGCGGCCTGCGTCGTAGTCTTGCTGCTGGCAGATCCGCACGCGCGCGAGCTGCCGAGCATATTCGGCGCGTTGCTTAAATACATCGGCGTCCGTTTCAGTGTCGTCAAATTCGTGTGGAAGCATTGCATCTAACATCGTTCGTACATCCCGGCCATGAACAAGGCTGAACGGAGTCATGCGCGTCGTCTCTTGTTTCGCCGTGTTGTACGCAAACGTGATATAAGGAAGGATGTCATCCCAATTTTTATGTTCGACGTCCACGTACATGGAAAGCATGTCTTCAATTGTTTTGTTGAGGCGCTCCGTCAATCCGTTGGTTTGTGGATGGTAGGCGGTTGACTTCCGATGAGCCGTTCCACTTAGCAGCAAGACGTGATCTAAAAGTGCAGCCGTGAGTGCGGTTCCTCTGTCGGTAATTACGACGCTTGGGGCTCCGTGTCGCAACACCACATTTTCAATGAAAAAGCGCGCCACCTCGGCTGCTGTGCCTTTCTGGATTGTTTTTGTTTCAGCGTAACGTGTCAGATAGTCGGTTGCGACGAGAACAAAGCGATTCCCTGCAGTGGAAGTAGGAAGTGGGCCCAAGATGTCCATTCCAATTTGATCAAATGGTGTTCGAGGAACCTGGAAAGGTTGTAGGAGGCCGGCTGGTTTCGTCGGAGGTGACTTGCGCCTCTGGCAGTCAAGACAAGTGCGAACGTGATGTTTCACGGCCATGGTAAATCTCGGCCAGTAGTAGCTTTACCTCACTCTGCCCAATGTTCGCGTGTAGCCTATGTGACCAGAAGTCACCTCGTTGTGACAGGCTTGAAGTACTTCCGAACGAAGAGCTGCAGGAATGACGAGCAGGTAGGAGGACCCGGTAGAAGAAAAGTTTCTTTTGTAAAGGACTTTGGCCCGGAAACAAAACGACGACAGTCCTCTTGGGAAAACTCTAGGTATTTTCGCAGACCTTCCCTCTTAGTAGTTCATGAGTGCAAGCAACTCAGGGTCGTCCCGTTGTTGTTGAGCGATGGCGGCTGTGTCCAAAACACGAATAAATGCTGTATCTTCTTCCGAGTGGAGAAGCCGACTCTATCAGCGATCGAGACAGGCAGTCAGCATACGTATGTCGCTTCCTCGACTTGTACATGACCGCCATGTCAAACTCTTGCAGCCTTAGGTTCCAACGTACCAATCGTCCAGACGGATCGTTAAGGTTGGTCAACCAACACCGTGAATGGTGGCCACTAAGAACTTTGAAAGGGTGGCCGTACAAATATGGACGAAATTTCATAACCGCCCATACCACGGCGAGGCATTCTTTCTCAGTTGTGGAATAATTAGCTTCTGTGCGTGAGAGTGTTCTGCTTGCGTAGGAAATCACTCTTTCCGTGTCGCCGCCGCTGCACAAGAACAGCTCCCCAGCCAACATTGCTGGCATCCGTGTGGAGCAATGTAGGAGCGGTCTCATCAAAGTAGGCAAGCACTGCAGGTGTCTGGAGACGTTGCCGCAAGACTTTAAATGCACCATGCTCTTCATCACCCCATACAATAGGAGCGTCGTCTCTCGTGATGCTCGTTAACGGTGACGCAATGCGATCAATGTCTGCAATAAACTACCGGTAATAGGCGCAGAGGCCGAGGAACCGCCTGACAGCCTCTTTGTCGCATTGTACGGGAAACTGTGAGACAGCAGTAATTTTTTCAGGATCCGGGCGCACACCAGCGTGGCTGACGGCGTGACCAAGAAACTATAATTTCGCAAAGCCAAAGTGGCACTTCTCCGGCTTCAGGGTGAGGCCGGTGGATCTTATGGATTGGATAACTGCTTCAAGCCGTTGGAGGTGTTCTTCAAACGTTGCGGAAAACCCGATGACGTCGTTGAGGTACGCTAAGCAGGTTTTCCACTTCAGACCGGAACGCACAGTATCCATGAGGCGCTGGAACGTGGCAGGGGCAGAGCACAAGCCGAAAGGCAAAACCTCAAATTCGTATAGGCCGTCTGGCGTCACAAAAGTAGTTTTTTCACAGTCTCTCGAGTCTACCTCAATTTGCCAATATCCGCTCTTTAAGACCATTGAAGCGAAGTAACGTGCGTGTCGAAGCCTGTCGAGGGAATCGTCGCTATGGGGAAGCGGGTACACGCCTTTCTTCGTCATCTGATTTAGTTTTCGGTAGTCCACACAGAAACGCAAGCTGCCGTCTTTTTTCTTGATAGAACTACAGGGGATGCCCAGGGACTCGTTGATGGTTGGATCACGTCGTCTTCAAGCATTTTTGTCACCTCTTGTTGGATGGCTTCACGTTCTCTCGGAGCCACACGATAAGGATTTTGGTGAATTGGTCTCGCCGCATCCTCTGTAATTCCAGAAAGATGTGACAGGGAGAGTAAAGGAAATTCAATTGGGTGTGACTGAAATAAAGCGACGTCTTTCCGAACTTGAAGAAAAGTCGGATACCATGACTGATATTCCTAAATCAGTTGAATATATGGGACTACTCTGTAAGAATTCTCAAGGTAAGCTAAACAGTATAGAGTCCAAACAAACTCAGCAGCCTAACATGGCCGTTCATAGCCTTAATAATCGTATGCACCGCAATAACTTCATTTTCAAAAGAATTCCTGAGACTTCTTCGGAAACTTGGACACAAGCTAAAGCGCTTGTCAAATAATTTCTGACAAAGAATTCGCATTTACCAGCAGGTGCAATTGAACGTGCCCACAGGTTAGGCGAACGTAACGATGACACCGTTCGAACTATCATTAAAATGTTCCTCTTCAAAGATAAAAACAACATTCCCACAAACGCCTTCACACATACAGCACATACAGCACAGCGTGTATGGATCGAAGAAGATTTTTCGTCCAGAGTGCAGCAAATTAGGAAAAAACCTCAGAGATTTTGCACCAGAAAACAAAACACCACAAGACAGGTATAAACTACTGTTCGATAAGCTGTTTCTTAACAAAACTTTGTACTTTGTTGATTCATTGAGTAATCAGGTTCGTGTTCTTCCGAGAGCTGATAGCCCCGATGAGGCGCGCTGACCCGAACAGCAAATTTCTGGTAGACCTTTATCAATCTTGGTATCAAACTTCAGGAGCCTATTCCACAAACAGCACCATTTTAGTGCTTTCCTCCAAACGTGTTTCTCGGATATCGCTCTGGGAACGGAGACATGGTTATCTATGGACGTGTCAGACAGCAAGGTGTCTATTTCTCAGAACTTTGAAATACTTAAAAAAGACAGAACGGTGTCACGAGGTGGTAGAGTGTTAATCGTTACAAGAAAAAATATGGACGCACATGTCCTCGTAACTGATACGTGCCTAGAAATTTTGTGGGTTGTACTTGGCCCCTTTTCAGCGGTAAGTTGTGCTATCGGGGCCTGTTAACGCCCGCCAGATTCAACAGAAGACCCTCAATACAGCCTAAATGAATCGCTAAGTACCATACAGACACCATTTCCGATGTCCCCAATTCTCTTGGCTGGAAATTTTATTACTCAAATATTGACTGGCGGGCATGTAAGGCTCTCCGTGGCACAAGAAAACGAGAGTGTGAAACTTTTATTGATGTGTTTTCTTTCTTTGACTTAGGCCAGATGGTTTCTGCACCCACGCGTGGTGAATCGATTTCGGACCTCGTGCTCACTACTGATCCAAACAACATGTTTGTCAATGTTTTAGAAGGTATTAGCCATCACAAAATCCTGCACTGTGAATTCCAAATATTGAGAGAAAAATCACGTAACACAGAGAAAACTATACTTTACTACGGGCGAACAGATATTAACGCTATCTCAAGTATACTTTCCTCATTTTCTATTGATTTCTTAAGCTCTCTTAGCGACCGTGATGCAAACAAAAACTGGACGCTTATCCACGACAAACTTATCTCACTAAGAGAAAAGTACATGCCTGAGACTACTGCAGCCACATCAACACAAAGCACATGGTTCACGACTCATGTAAAACGTTGCATAAGTAAAAAAGAGTCGCAGTTTCGCTCGAAAGGCGAAACATCAATTGCGATAGCATATTTGTAGAGAACTATACGGAGTAAAGTAAAGATAGTTGTTTTATCGGCTGCATAAAATTGGACACATTCGCTTACTAACTGAATTAACAAGCATGGTATCAGCGCGCAAGCAAACATGAATAGTTTTCTCCATTACCAGATTGATGACATGGATATGATCCTTCGTAGAATACCCCTTCCTGAAGCCAACCTGTAATTGGTTGGCTGCAGTCAAGTGTCAAAGTCAAAGGCCATCCAAATCTTTTCCTGCAGAGTCAATATTAGGGATAAACTCCAGGGAATCGAAGGAGTTCCATCGAGTGGCAACTTGTCTGAGAAGTGACCTTCAGCAGTACTTCGGAATTGGCTCTGAAACGATGGAAGAATGCCACATTTTATTCCACATGTCACGGCATCTTCGTAATACGGAGTTGAGGCGAAGTAAGAAAATGTCGTGAAGTTCTGAGGAGGATGCGTCAGAAGTTGCTACCACGTTCAATGTGTGCACAGAGAAACGGTGGTGAAGGGGAACATGGGCTTCCCCTAAAGGCATATTGTTCCCGAGAGGAGTGACTTCTACACCCTTGTTATATTGTCTGTGTTGACGTTGCTGCGCACCAGCCACACTGTAAAAAAATTGCTTTGGTTTTACGGCAAATCTGCTGGTAATTTGTGACCGAACACTTTCCGTAAGTAAAGAACGGTCATTTCCGTAGAACGGACAACCGTAAAAATAGAGAGCGTATTACAAAATACGAGTGCTTATGTATTCAGAAAACGGAAGACTCTGTATGCTGAATCGTATGGTTCGACCGTTAATGTACAGGTGCTTTCCGTATTCAAAAAACGGAAGGCGCTGTATATTGAATGTGTAGTATACGGTCCAACCGTTAAAATACAGGTATTTTCGTATCCAGGAAACGAAAGGCTCCGTAGACTGAATTTGTACTATACGGTCCAACCGTTAAAATACAGGTGTTTCTGTATCCAGAAAACAAAAGACTCTGTATGCTGAATCTCTACTATACGGTCCAACCGTTAACATACCGGTGTTTCCGTACTCAGAAATAAAAAGGCTCCGTATGCTAAATCTGTACTATACGGTCCAATCGTTAAAATAGAGGTGTTTCATGCATTATGTTTTACAGAGCATATTGATTATTTAGAGAATGTACTATTGGGGACAGAAGTGCCCAAAATGTGCGAATGACGACCGAATTTTAATGGTGCACTTTCTGCTGGGATCAGCCACGCTAACATTTGCATTCGGAAAGTGGTCTGCAACGCAGATGATAGCGGCTGATAGTGCAGAGATGCAATTTGGCCGACACTCGCACGTCCTGGGCACTTTTGTCCCCGATAGTACATATCCTTTAATGCAAATGTCATGAATGCAGCTCATTGCAGAAGCAGCAGGTCGCTATGGAGAAAACTGTCTGGCCAACACATTGAAATAGCTCAAAAGATCAAACACTTTGCTTTTTGTGGTATGAATGAATTGCACGACATATATACAAATAAGTGCAAAATTTTATTCATCAAGTACTTTAGATCACAGAAGCAATTTTATTTTCTTCGACCACTCGTCTTGCACTTTTCCTGGTGAAAGCTGTTCCCACATGCCTTGCAAGGATAAACTTGCTGCTGTTAGGAGAAACAAATAATATTGGTGAATTTCCATCCTAAAGGAAGTGGCAACAAAAGACAATCACAGAACACAACAAAGCGGTAACTAAAGTATTAAAAAACCATGAACGTGGTTCAACATTGTCAAAACAAGGGATATTGCTGTAGCCAACAATTCGACAGATACGTGTCATCAGGGCAGCAGCTGTTTTCCTTGGCAGCGGTTTTTGATGTGCATAGCTCACTCGCCCCTACCCTCATCTGGTGCATGTAGTAGGTCAAGAGAAACCAAAGTGTTAAAATAAAGGTAGGAAGGGTGTGTTTCGCAGTGATTGTGATGGAGTGTGTAGGGGCACTGCTGTAAGTTGTTACAATGAGTAGGGATGACCTAAACAGAAAACGATCTGTAGACCTAGTAGACATATTCTTCCCAGAAATCAACATAGGAATTAAAATAAACTGGACATTTGGCAAAAAAAAGCAATGAAGAGTTAGGCAAAATAAACTTTGTAACATGATGTGTCTGTTTAAGATCAGTGGAAATGGCAAATTAAGGTACGTTATCAATAAACATTTCATCAAGATCCGATAAAGAAAAAATGATATTGGTCAAATAATAAATAAGTAAGGACACCAAATTAAACTGGCTATGACCATAAATAGTAAAGAACAGCCTGTGAAAAAAAAATGGGACGGGAAATGATAAAAGGTGCAAGATAGGAAAAAGTTTAGCACTGTTTACTGTATGTTCATGCCACTACTGACGACTTGAAATTTCAGTCTTCCTGCTGAAGCTGTATTACTTGGATAAGGAAATGGATCACTTTGCAGACAAGTCTACGTTCAGATTCTGTTCAAATCTTCAATGTAATTTTATGGAAGAAAATGGTACGGACAGTCCTACCGGATAGGCATTCATTCAGCAGTACCATCCACAGGTATTAGCTTAAAATTTATTGGTCTCACTGGACCTTAGCTCTTGGGAAATCATTAGCTGTTTTTTTTATCACAGATGCCTTCAAGTTATATCGGTTGGCAGGAGTGCTAGCACACAACATTATACTTGTTGCCGCAGTCAAAAGTGATATTTGGTAACAATGAGTAAAAGAAGCAAACAGCATTCTACAATACTGATTCAAGTCAACCGAAAAAGCTGCTAAAATGAATGTACCCTGGCCCCCAATACACAATAATTGCACATCACATTGATGGTCATCGTGTCGATCATGCTATTAGAACACTAGGCATCAAGTGAGGAGAATAAGGAGATCAAAAAAATTAAATTATGGGGTTTTACGTGCCAAAACCACGATCTGATAATGAGGCCCGCCATAGTGGGGGATTCCGGAAATTTGGACCACCTGGGATTCTTTAACGTGCACCTAAATCTAAGTAGACGGGTGTTTTCGCATTTCGCCCCCATCGAAAATAAGGGGATCAGAGGGCAGATCCTTTTTTTCGAACATTAAATGATACTTCGCCTTAATGTTGCCTTCCAACTCCGAAAGGAGCAGTTTGCGAGATGGTGACCGACACATAAGAAAACTCATGACATTCTGTGCAGCAGAAGATCACGGGCAAATACACATTTTCCTGCAAAATGACATACTGTAGTGAAACCTTGTGCACATGTGCCAACCTTAGAATTTGAAAAACACCACAGTGGAAGACACAAAGTGTTAACTTTGCTGGAAAATACTAAAATTATATGATTATTCATTCAAGATTCGCCGACTTTGCTCTCTACAGGTGCTGTAAACAGGCACCCTGCTTTTGCAGTTGTAGTAACAATGATCTGTAGAGCAGATGAGGAGAAATGGTTATAAAGTTTACGTAGGAGTATACGCCGCAAATGACAATCCACTTCACATTTTAATCTGGTGGAGGTTGCGTACTCCAAAATAGAAGAAACTAGTGTACCCTAAAGATTTCTGTGGCCGATGCCTGTGCACTAGCAGGTACACATAACATGGCAGTTGCAATTATATTCCCCAAGCTATAGTTACTGCAAGCTACTGCCAGTGTACTGGTCCACAGCTGTAATACATTTAGGGCAATTTAAAACTCTCTAATGAATTTATCTCATATGACAGAATTGGAATGCAATATCTTGCAAATAAGTGATGCTGTATGTGCCGTCCCATACAATGAAACACCTTTGAAAAACCTGAATAGCCACCTGGGCCGTGACGAGAGGTGACGTGTATTCTGTGTAAACTAGTACAGCTGCATAGTGTAAAGCTCTGGAAAGTGCATTTAGTAACAGCTGTGAAGCTTTTTTCTTTTTTTTAAACTGCACACAGTAAAAACCTCCTTACAGTTTTGAGAAACTTTTTATTAAAAAAATTTTCTGCGCGCAAACAAACAAGGACGAAGAACCATTTGCTTAGAAACCAGAGATCTGCTCAATCCAATCAACAGGACACATCAACAGCGCATATAACAACACGTGTGATAAAAATGCCACGGATCAGCGCAACCCCGTCAACATAAAAACAGCAATGCACATAAAACCAGCACTTAAGATGAAACTATGTTAAGGATAAGATGACAGGAGCGAATTCTCTTTATCTAGAAATGAAACAGAAGGTTGACTGATGCATTTTTAGTTTAGTTTTGCAATCCAGTGCACTTCCACAATTTCCCTCGCGGTTTGATTTCGTTGCCTAAACAATGTGCCAGTGCTTTTAAGACAAGGTGAGCACGCATGTTCTTGACAATGCATGGCGAAATGCTTACTAGGGCCACCTTTAAGACTGGACAAGTGTTCCCTTAGTCTTGTGTTAATGCATCGTGAAGTCTGCCCTACGTACACATGACCACATGTCATACAAACCTGACACTCAACATTCTTCGCACAATCAAGAAATTCGTTCTTATGCGGATGTTTATTACTACATTCTTTCTTTGCATCACCCTTACTTTCGAACTTACTTTTTACTCTAGAACACACATTACCTCTTTTGTTTTTAGCCGAAAACACCACTTTTACTCCATAACTCCTAGCCACCTTTTTATGTCTGTGTGAAAGGCGATGCACATATGGAATCACTGAAACCTTGAAAGCTAATTCTTTCTGCCTTAAATTTTTTGTGCATAGTTTCTTATCCTGTTCAAGTTTTTTCATTAGTCTAGCGCATGACACCAGCATCACAGCGAGCAGGTACCCGGCCTCTCTCAACTGATCAACTTGCTCAAGAAAGGCAATGTTTACAGTGCGGTAACACGACTTCAACAATGCTGAGTGGCAACATGAAATGACTGCGCCATTCTTTACAAGCCTGGAATTGTTTGAGGCATAGTTCATGTAGCTTGTTAACAAGAAACTGTAGCTTCTTATCTACCAGTACTTGCAAAGTAAAATTTAAGCTCTTGCCTAGAGTCAAAGGCTTCTACTACTATTGAAGGCTTGACGTTTACTTCGGAAGTACCGGTAAATAACGAGCTACAGTTCCTTTATGTCAAGTTAGAAATTCTACCAGAACATGTGTGTTGGTCATTCACGCCCCGAGCTGGAAAACCGCTAATGAACTATGCCTAAAACCATTGCAGGCTTGTGAAGAATGGCATAGTCATTTCATGTTGCCGGTCAGCATTGTTGAAGTCGTGTTCCGCACAGTAAACATTGCCTTTCTTGAGCAAGTTGATCGGTTGAGAGAGGCCGGGTAGGTGCCTGCTCGCTGTGATGCTGGCGTCATGTGCTAGACTTAAGAAAAACTTAAACAGGATAAAGAACTATGCACAAAAAAACAAAGCCAGAAAGAATTAGGTTCCAAGGTTTCAGTGATTCCGTATGTGCATGGCTTTAACACAGACTTAAAAAGGTGGCTGGGAGTTACGAAGTAAAAGTGGTGCTTTCGGCTAAAACAAGAGGTAGTGTGTGTTCTAGGATAAAAAGTTCGAAAGTAAGCGTGATGCAAAGAAAGAATGCAGTATTAAAAATCTGCGTGAGAACCAATTTCTTCATTGCGCGAAGAAAGTTGTGTATCAGGTTCCTGTGACATGAGGTCATGTGTACGTAGTGCAGACTGCAAGATGCTTTAACACGAGACTAAGGGAACACTTGTCCAGTCTGAAAGCTAGCCCTAGTAAGCATTTGGCTATGCTTTGTCAAGAACATGCGTGCTCACCTTGACTTAGAAGCACCTTCATATTGTTTAGGCATCGAAATCAAATCGTGAGAAATTGTGGAAGCGCACTGGATTGCAAAACTAAAGGAAAAATGCATCAGTCATCCTTCTGTTTCACTGCTATATTCGCTCTGTCTTTTCATCTTAAGTGCTTGTTTAATGCGCATTGCTGTTTTTATGTTGACCGGGTCGCGCTTATCCGTGGCATTTTTACCAAAAGTGTTGTTATATACGCTATTGATGTGTTGTGTTGACTGGATAGCACAGATCTGGGTTCTTAAGTAAATGGTTCTTCGAAAATAAAACCAGTTGTTAGAACGGGATCGTGCTTGTGTTGCTCCTTTTCTTCGTCCTTGTTTGTTTATGCACAAAACATTTTTTAATGAATCTGTTCCACTTAGGCAGACTCACAGTTTTGCTTCCTTTTTTTAAAGGTGACACGTATGGCTATCACATACATGTAGAGTATGACCTTCATTCCCAACAAAGTGAACAGCACTACCCTATGGGTCAGGTGCCTTGTTTCACACATTCTCCCAAACATTATTAGCGCGGGGACGCTGATGTTGGCAGGGAAACTGATTTATGCAGCAATATAAAGTATTAAGTACTCAGCTCTTAATGTTTTCTCTGCAGTTTAAGCATCGATGGGTCTTAAAGTAAGAAAATACGGAATGCAACATGCATAATTCACGACGCAACCCCTTTGGAAGTATTTAGTAGTCTGAATTATTTGGATTGCATATTTAGATTAGAAGGATTTCATTCTGCAAGAATGGCATCATCCCAATAATTCTTGCATTTGGTGCTATATTTACTTTTATTTCAGTTGGAATGTAGATGCATCGACAGCGATATCGCTTGACATGTCTTCGTTCGACTGTTTCTCCAACTTAAGCTAACTCATATTCTGAAATGACCTTGCAGATGATACCAAGAACTTGCTCAGCAGGAGTATGTCTAACATTCACGAGATCTGAGGCTCTTGAAGGCATATGTAAGAAAGCCTGGGGTGCATGCTGCTCTCTCATTTAATCAGCAAGTTTCTGGAAATCATCTATAAGTTTTCTTGTGATGAATGTAAATTTGCTTGGACGGGAGAAACATGGAACTTGAAACAGGTGAATTATGCAGCATAAGAATGATCTCAGCAAGAAGCAGGCATCAAGAAGCATTGTCGCTCAACACGCATAAACCGTCAATTAAAAGAATTATTGGGATGATTTAAAATTCTGGTAGTGTTGTGAAATTTGTTTTCTAATCTATATTTAAACTCCTTGATTATTCAGCCTACTACCACTACCTTTGCCAGAAACATTCATAGTCATTATCCTACCTATGCCAAATTATTCCGACCAATATTCAAGCCTTCATAAGCTGTTTTTTTTCACTGCCAATTCTCTGAGGGAGAAGAGGTGTCCTATTTCTCTCCACCTATTTCTCGTTCACTGTTCACTCTCAAACTGCATTAAGCTTCAGCAGGTTCTATGCTTAAAGCTGTGATTCCCTTTCCCTCTGCCATCTTTGACCCACCTGGTTAGCTAAGTAGGTAGAAAAACTGCAGAAGAAAGGTTGTGGCGCTGAGTTGGACTTGTGCCCCAAGGAACCTTTGCACGATGGCTCGAGGAGCAACTGCTTGTGGCATGGAGTGGCTCAAGCTGTGATGAGTTCACTTTGTAAAATCCTGCTGGTCACTGCTGGCCCGTCTTTGCCGGAACAGGAATGAACGTTGGCAGTCTACAGTCTCGGTTTCTTCCTTGAGCGCCATGGCCATGTACAGAAACCTTGTCTCGACAGGCTGCATAAAAAAGGATAATTTGCTGAGCTAAGTCTTTTTTCCTAAAAGAACCCATTCAAAGTTGTATTTGTAACTTTGCGACACTTTCCGGGTGATGCCAGCGGTACTTCATTGCACAATGCCACAATCATGACTGAGCTGTGGCCATTCTGAATACAGCTTGCAACACGTGACAAGACCATACATACAAATGCAACCAAAATAGTAAACATTTGTTGTAGCTTCTGTATATGGCACTATTCGAATGAGACAATTGTAGCACTCTTCTCAGCTCAGTAAAGTTATTTCTCGTTATTTTACTTTTCATGAGGAAATTGCCATGAGCTTCTCTTGAAAAGTAAGTAAACATTCTTGCTTCAGTTTATTCTTCAAATTCTTGCACCACGAATGGATATCAGGAACCCATTTACACCACAGGCAGAGCTCCATATGTTAAAAACATTATAAATCAAAGTACATCACAATTTTCATAATCGTGTCATGCTAGTATTATTGGTGGCTATGGCTGCTTCAAGCAATTATTTTTCATTAAGGTGGAAACAGTTATCATCTCAAATTGTTTGCAGCAAGGGTGTACAATCCACAAAATCAATCAAAAGGTCACATTGTGTTCAATTTTCAAACATTTAGGATAGGTCACATACAACAGCTAATAAAGAATGCAAACTTGAAAATCTCAACTGAAGAAGAAACCATTTTTTGAATATGGAGCAAAATGCCACCAGCTCATGTGGAGTACACCCTTACTATGTACTCCAAGCGAAGAATGTTGTTACAGCAATGCTTGAAACACTATATGAATGTAATAATCAACAACCCTTAAGCAGAATCTTAACACCACTGAACAAATTGTGCTTCGAAGATTCCTGATCCGAAATTCTCAACAAATTGTTCTGGTGTTGTACGTGTTAAGCTTGTTATGCGTTCTGAAATGCAAGCTCACAACATCTACAATTTCTCTAAAGGCAATATCAGCTTTGTCAAGATAGGTATGACGTGCAGATAAGGTGGATAATGCATGACATCATGAACACTCAGATGTGTTTACCATTGGGCTCACTCTTGCAGCCATGAAATTATGAGATGCAGACACATTTTACGTTGAAACCGGTTTTGTGGAGTACTGCATGCTTCCCAGGCTTCTCCAGTTGTGAGAGCCGTCTCCCCTACACAAATGAGTGATGAGGAATAAAAAAGAATTTCAACATGCAACAATATGTTGGTCATTTGCTAGTATGCAGCAGGCTTTTTGACTCCTAGCTTGCCTCACACAAATCTACCATGCACAGTATTTGCTTTGCCCAAGCATCAGCCACTTTACGATGCAATGTGTACAGAGCCCTTGCCCTTAGTTTTTCTTGTCAACATTACCGTGTGTTCAGCTGGCATCGAGAAAGGGA